>NW_011888796.1:15177791-15183359 GCF_000151845.1 Pteropus vampyrus | reverse complement strand
AGCAATTATCAGAGACTAATCTCTTTTGGCCTATCTATAAGGCACGATGAACTTCTATTTACGAAGCATCTGCTCTTCTTATCATCCTACAAGACTCTTTGAAGCTCCCAAGGCACCTTACCTCATTCCTAGCTCAAGATGTCTTATATACCCATGTTCCCTTTCTATCTCTGAACCGCTCATGCATATGGGGTCTCTGACTCTCTTGTGTATGTGGGTTCATGTATTAAATTTGGTGATTTTCCCTTGCTAATCTGTCTGTGTCTATTTGATTATTAGACCAGCCAGAAGAACCTTGAGGGTAGAGGAAAGTTTGTTCCTCCTCCACAGAGCCCATTAAATGTTGTGCAGTAGAGGATTAAAACTTCATATTGCCTCACCAAGGCAGGGCAGCAGTCACAAGGGACACCCTGCCCCCATGGTTCACTTCCACTTTTTTATATTACAAAGCAGTTTCAGCCCAAGATCCATCTTCAGTCTAGCTGCAGATAGCAAGCTTTAAAAGAAATGGCAAGCAGAAATGCTCTAATTAGATATCTTGGACTGAGACAAATCTCACTAAGAGAGTGAGGGCTATTCTTTATTATTTTTGAATCACTATTCATATAACCATCATGATCGTTAATGCATTAGCCATTCAAGGAGCTAATGTGTGCACGCGTGTGTGTCCTACACAAGAAAAACATGATAAACAGACCTCGCATCTAAACTTTTTCACTGCAGAGATGAACTTACCAAGCAGGAGGAATCCTCAGGTAGCCATGTGTTCCTGGAGCCATTGGTGTTGTTTGGGTGCCGTCTGTTGGCCAGTGACCTTCCCTGTTGGAGAGGATATTGGCACTGGTCATCAGTTTCTTAGCCTTAGCTACATGTTAATAATCACCCTGAGATTCTGATTTTAAAAAATCTATGGGACTTCTGGTTTCTGGTTCTGCATATAAGGAGCTTAGAAGCCACCACTCCTTCCCAACCAGTGAAAAAGCTGAATGGACTGAAAAACCAACTTTCTTAGGATCTGTAAGAGAGGTGAGGACACAGGGCAAACAGCTGCCCCCACGACTGAAGAGACTGACTTGAGAATACAGAGAGAACAACAACTTAATAGAGCAGACACTCACTGCAGGAACCAGTGCTAAGTAGGAAACCCTGGACAGTAATTGATGAATTGCTGGCAGCTTAATGTTGAGAACTGTGAGAGTTAAAAACTCCAGGGGGACCCAGTCATGGGGGAGGGGAGCAAAATATTGTGAGATTTACCTCCAGGAGCTTGACCAGATTCCCACAGTAAATATCAGAGAAAATAGCTCTCATGCTTCTGGCAGAGGGAGCCATTTTAAAAAGGAGCCTTTTAAAAATATTCCAGAGCACTCTGTTCTTAACACCTACCCTCAGGAGAAGCTAGTTAAGCAGAGCCTAACCTGCTGGGGTATTATCAGAGCCTAACTGGCCAGGGGGGAGGGAAATACCCAGCTCCATTCAGCTCCAGCTATCCATATGGGAGAACAAAAATACCCAACTCCAAACCATTCTAGCTATCCTCTCTCACCTGAGGGGAGAAGAACAATTAAAAACACTTCTGAAGTTCACAGTCCAGAAGCACACACTCACTGAAAGACTAAGACATAATCATGGGGCTATAGAATGCTTCCCTTCCCCAACACACTTCACCACTGTATTTCTAAAGGCCAATTTACAGTAGTTCTTTTTTAACTGATACATCATGTCCAGCTACCAAGAAATAATTACAAGGTATACCAAAAGGCAAAAATTTGAAGAGACAAAGCAAGCATCAGAAATAGACATAGCAGGAATGTTGAAATTATCAGCCAGGAATTTAAAACGACTATAATTAATGTGCTCAAGTCTCTAATGGATAAAATAGATAGCATGCAAGAACAGATGGGCAATGTAAGCAGAGATGGAAATACTAAGAAAGAACAGAAA
This sequence comes from Pteropus vampyrus, assembly GCF_000151845.1. NCBI lineage: Eukaryota > Metazoa > Chordata > Mammalia > Chiroptera > Pteropodidae > Pteropus > Pteropus vampyrus. Next base: position 15,181,415 of record NW_011888796.1, on the reverse strand, counting down.
AAGAAATGCTAGAGCGAAAAAAAAAACCCACAAAAACCCATGATTATAGATATAAAGAATGCCTTTGATGGGATTACTAATAGACTAAACATGGCTGAGTAAAGAATCTCTGAGCCTGAGGATATCTCAATAGAAACCCCTCAAACTGAAAAGCAAAGAGAATAAAGACTGAAAAAAGAAAAAGAAAAGAATATCCAAGGGCCGTAGGGCAACTACAAAAAGTGTGGCATACTTGTAATGGGACTACCAGAAGCAGAAGAAAGAGAAAAAGAAACAGAAGAAATATTTAAAATAATAATGACTGCAGATTTCCCCAAATTAATGTCAGACCCCAAACCACAGATCCAGAAAACTCAGAGAACACCAAGCAAGACAAATACCAACCAACCAACCAACCAACCAACTACCTCTAGGCATATCATTTTCAAATTATAGAAAATCAAAGCTAAAGAAAAAATCCTGAAAGACACTAGAGGAAAAAACCATTTCACCCTTAGAGGAGCAAAATAAGAATTATATCCAGCTTTTCTTCAGAAATCATGCAAGCAAGAAGAGAGTGAAGTGAAATATTTAAAGTGTCGAGAGAAAAGTCACTCTGTGAAATTATCCTTCAAAAGTGAAGGACAAATTAAGTCTTTCTTAGATGAAAATTGAGAGAATTTGCTGCCACTAAACTTGCCTTGCAAGAAATGTTTTAAAAAAGTTCTTTAGAGAATGAAAATAATATAGGTCAGAAACTTGGAACTACATTAGGAAAGGAAGAGTATCAAAGAAGGATTAAGTTAAGGCTAAATAAAAATTTTTATTTTTCTTAATTGATCTAACAGATAACAGTTTGTTCAAAATAATAATAGCAATAATGTACCCGATTATGATGCTTAGGTATGTTACATATGCTTATATATAAGTGAAATGGTATATGAGAATTCTCTGTACCTTCCTCTTATTTTTGCTGTGAACCAAAAACTGCTCTAAAGAATGAAGTGCTTAAAAAAAAGGTCTATGGTAGGAATGAACATTGGAATTGTTGAAAAACTTCACAGGTAATTCTAATGTGTAGCTATGACTGAGAATCACTGTGCTAGGAGGATTTCATTTAGAATTACCAACTGATGGTTTTCTTTAAATGATTCACTTCACAAAACATTGCTGAGCCCCTACTAGGTACTACATACCGTGATAAGAGATGATGAGGATGTGGTTCCATAGTGTAGCGGTTAGCACGTCTGCTTTACACACAGAAGGTCCTGGGTTCATGCCCCAGTGGAGCCATGGTGCACGGTCTACGACCATGCCACCCTGAACAAGCCCGATTTCTGATCTTGGAAGCTAAGCAGGGTTGGGCTTGGTTAGTACTTGGATGGGAGACCACCTAGGAAGACCAGGTGCTGTAGGCATAAATAATAATAATAATAATAATAAAAGAGAGATGATGAGTAAAAAAATGAACAGTCCCTTGTCTTCATGTACATTACAGATATTAAGAAAATAAGTACACAATTCTTTAATAGTTATTAGAGCTAAAAACAGGGCAACCTGAGCTCATCTAGGGGTTAACAAAGGCTCTCCTGAGAAAATGACTTTTGAAGGGAGATCTGAAGAGTGAGTTGGAGTTAACTAGGTCAGGGTGGTGTAACGAACTTCCTTCAATTATCCCTGCCCTTGGGCAAATGACCCATGAAGTTGGAGGCAGGCCCTCCTTGATCTGACTCTAGTCTCTTCCCCAAGTAAACAAGAATACCACTGGATGAGTAAAGATGATTACCTCGTCATTTCATAGGGTTAATATGAGAAAACATTAAAAGCAGAAAATTGTTGACTCGAGGGACAAAGGTGTGTAGGTGAGGAAGGGAGAGAAGGGAGGCAAGATGTAGAATTGAAAATCAAAGAAATGCAACTTAAAACAAAAAGGGGCCATGTTTTATCAAGCCAACTGACCAAGTGGATAAAACACAGCGCTAGTGAGAATGGAAAGTCTTGTCTCTGACCCAGCAAACTCACTGCTAGGAAATGACCTTCGAAAATAATAGGCAGAGATATGTGGAAAGTCTAGTAGAGAAAGGGAGCATGGCTAGGCTTAAATAATTAGCATCCTAGACCCCTCTGGAGGAGAGGTTTCTTTTTGAGACAGGAAGGGTAGGTATTATTGTCTCAGTGGCTGAATTACCATTGATCGTACCACGTAGGATTATGTAAAAGCAGATTCGTGTGGATAAATCTCAATTCAACACACTTAATGAGTACCTTCTGATGTAAGGCTTTGGCAGGGATGAAGAACTGCATTATGATGAGAATGGGTAACACCTGGCTCTCTGCCCTCCAGGAACATAGTTTAGAAGGGAAGGCTGACATGTGACAAATTCAAATACAGTAATTATAATGAAATAAATATTATATTATAGGTATAAGAATATGTGTTTAAAAGTGTTATCAGAAGAAAGGAAAAGCACAATAAATTGTAATTGTGCAAAAGGAGAGATAAGAGGTATGTTCTTACCACCTCCTTTCGTCAGGCTTTTGGATTAAAAGTATTATTATTTCTTAATGTTATATAAATCATACCTGAAAACACTTCAGCAAGAATTCAAGCATAAATAATAAGAAAAAATTAAAGCCTCCTTTTACCACTCCCAACTCCCCTCCAATCCCGTATCTCTCCCCACATATAATACCATTGCTGGTTTGGTATGGATCCTGCCAGAACTTATGTATTTATGTACAAATTTGTACATATGCAAATATGTAGTTTTTTGGTCTCTGTGTTTTATATAAATGGTAACATTCTCAACATTTTCTTCAACTTTTATTTTTCACTCCAATATATTTAGGGAACTTTACATGTCAGTCTATTTAGATACACCTCATTATTTTTTTAACTAGTAGTCCATGGTATGGCACAGCTTAGTTACTTAACTATCCCCATATGATCAAACATAAAATGGGCAAACCATTAAGATTCTACTTGATTTGATCAACAACAACAAAAGCCAGACTGGGTTTGGTAAACACAGCCCTGTCTTGAGCCACCACTCCAGAGGGTCATGGGCCCGCTGACAATTCCAAGATTTGAATCAAGTCACAGATCCAGAATGGAAGGGAAGCACTCAGCAATGGCAGTACAAGGATGAACTGAGAATCTTACTCTAAGCCTTTGCCAAAGAGACTGGTGGTCTTTGACTAAGTATATGCTAAGAAAAGAGAAAAACCATGAGCTCAACAGCCACCATGGTCTATCATTGAGGGTGGTGGATCCTAGTGGGCAGGGGTAAAAATGGTGCTTTGATTTGAACCTATCTCATAGTAGGATCATTGGGATATGGACTTTAAGAACATTCAAAGATGTTTGGGGTGGGGAAGAGAAGCCTAGATAGAGCTCTTTGAATCACTAAAAATTAAAGAAATGAAGATTAAAACAAGATATCCATTTACCAAGCTCATTGGTAAGTCAATGCATTGTTTATGGGCTGGAAATCAGTGCATTCCCTTTGACACAGCCATCCCACTTTTAGGAATTATCCCATAGAATTATGCTCACAGATATGTAGAAAGAAGAATGACAGAAGCTGATAAACTTCTATTTTACTTATATCATAGAATTAAAGAACCTGTAGTATTTTGGACCTA
>NW_011888796.1:15131762-15177741 GCF_000151845.1 Pteropus vampyrus | reverse complement strand
AAGGCTTTGGCAGGGATGAAGAACTGCATTATGATGAGAATGGGTAACACCTGGCTCTCTGCCCTCCAGGAACATAGTTTAGAAGGGAAGGCTGACATGTGACAAATTCAAATACAGTAATTATAATGAAATAAATATTATATTATAGGTATAAGAATATGTGTTTAAAAGTGTTATCAGAAGAAAGGAAAAGCACAATAAATTGTAATTGTGCAAAAGGAGAGATAAGAGGTATGTTCTTACCACCTCCTTTCGTCAGGCTTTTGGATTAAAAGTATTATTATTTCTTAATGTTATATAAATCATACCTGAAAACACTTCAGCAAGAATTCAAGCATAAATAATAAGAAAAAATTAAAGCCTCCTTTTACCACTCCCAACTCCCCTCCAATCCCGTATCTCTCCCCACATATAATACCATTGCTGGTTTGGTATGGATCCTGCCAGAACTTATGTATTTATGTACAAATTTGTACATATGCAAATATGTAGTTTTTTGGTCTCTGTGTTTTATATAAATGGTAACATTCTCAACATTTTCTTCAACTTTTATTTTTCACTCCAATATATTTAGGGAACTTTACATGTCAGTCTATTTAGATACACCTCATTATTTTTTTAACTAGTAGTCCATGGTATGGCACAGCTTAGTTACTTAACTATCCCCATATGATCAAACATAAAATGGGCAAACCATTAAGATTCTACTTGATTTGATCAACAACAACAAAAGCCAGACTGGGTTTGGTAAACACAGCCCTGTCTTGAGCCACCACTCCAGAGGGTCATGGGCCCGCTGACAATTCCAAGATTTGAATCAAGTCACAGATCCAGAATGGAAGGGAAGCACTCAGCAATGGCAGTACAAGGATGAACTGAGAATCTTACTCTAAGCCTTTGCCAAAGAGACTGGTGGTCTTTGACTAAGTATATGCTAAGAAAAGAGAAAAACCATGAGCTCAACAGCCACCATGGTCTATCATTGAGGGTGGTGGATCCTAGTGGGCAGGGGTAAAAATGGTGCTTTGATTTGAACCTATCTCATAGTAGGATCATTGGGATATGGACTTTAAGAACATTCAAAGATGTTTGGGGTGGGGAAGAGAAGCCTAGATAGAGCTCTTTGAATCACTAAAAATTAAAGAAATGAAGATTAAAACAAGATATCCATTTACCAAGCTCATTGGTAAGTCAATGCATTGTTTATGGGCTGGAAATCAGTGCATTCCCTTTGACACAGCCATCCCACTTTTAGGAATTATCCCATAGAATTATGCTCACAGATATGTAGAAAGAAGAATGACAGAAGCTGATAAACTTCTATTTTACTTATATCATAGAATTAAAGAACCTGTAGTATTTTGGACCTATCTGGCAATTATTTTCCAAGTCCCTGAATATACCGTTGATATACTTAGAAACTGGCAGGATCTTTACTTTGGATCCTTAATTCATGCAGTAAGAGCCATTATAATTGGAAAACTCAACTTCCCCCTTTTTATCAAATTAAAGAGTAATACTGCATTTCTGGGAGGATTGCAGCAATTAGTGCCACCATGACAAACTTGAAAGATGCAGGAGTGATGATTTCTATCACATCTGCAGTTTACCTGATGATGTGGCTGATACATAGCTTAGAGGAATTTGGGGAATGGAATGACAATGACTTTAATTGCATCTGCTTTTACAGATATTGTTTCTTTCAAAGCTCTTGATATGTCATTATCAATTTGACAAGTGCTTCTTTCTTCATTCCAGTAAACAATGACACCAGCAGCCGTTTGCTTTCACATGGCAGGGACTTCAGAACACTTTCTTGCTTCAGACTATTTAGCTCTATGGTTTTGTGCTTCAGTTTCGTACTTAGAAATCTTGATCATCTCACTAACCCACAGGATACAGTCCTGGTCCTCTACACTCATGTCATCAGGCTAAGAGGGCCTGATGAACAGGAAGGAACGGGTACCTGGCTGATTTGGAAATATACCTGCATACTGAAGGTGGAAGATATATCCCAAGAAAAATTGGGGAACTAACATGTCAGTAAAGTTTATAAGAGTCCAAATCTGAAATTTGATGGATACTTGCTCCAGAATGAAAGATAAGTCTCTTCATTTTGTGCCCCTCTATAATCTTGACAGAGATACAATACTTTATAGGACACCTTGGAGGAGCAAAACCTTGCCAGCTTTGAGTGAGGCCCAGAGAAACAGAACACTTCCCAAACTATACCAGGCTACAGCGAAAATAATCTGCCACCTAGCCTTTTGAGCCCAGTACATCCACTGATGTTCAAAGTCTCTGTGGAAAATTGGGCTGTATGGAGCCTGGTGCAACCCTGAACATGAGAAGCAGTATGAATGCTACTATATACATGATCTAATATTTACATTACTGTAACTTCTCTGTGATAGTACCACATGACTCTTGTTAATATTTAATTTTTTGAAAATTGTGTAAGATATAGATAACATAAAATTTACCATGTCAACCATTTTTAAGTGTATAGTTCAGTGTCAGTAAGTGCATTCACATTGTTGTATAACCATCACCACCATCCATCTCCAGAACTTTTTTATCTTGCAAAACTAGAACTCTGTACCTATTGACAATAGCTCCCCATCCCTCTCTCCCCCACAAGCCCCAGCAACCACGATTTTACTTTCTGTCTCTATGAATGTGACTTCTCTAAAGTACCCCATGATTTAAACATTGACATCTTTATAGTATCTTTTGCTCTGTAGAAAGTCCATGTCTTTCCTCAATGCTCTTTAAAAAATTTCCTGGACACTCTTTACATTTCATTTTCCAATTGAGTTTTTGACTCAGCTTATCAAGTTTCATTAAAAAATTCAGATGGGATTTTTGATATTACATGAATTACCATTGCTAAGGCGTGACAATTTAAGCTTCATTAAAAATACAATTTATTAAAACAAGTCTATTATAAAAAGTCATGAGACTCTAATGATTCCAAATAGAGATTTTCTTTTCTTTTTATATGAATAGTACTATACTCAGGTTAATTTTATTCAGGTGAGAAAAATTTTGTTCATGTTTAACTGTAAGTATATTCTCAGGATGGTTTCATTATACCCATACAGAAAGATAAGACTCTTCCCATGAAATCTTAATGAATAAGTCGTGAGACTTTTTGTTAGTAGCGGAAGGACACGGCCATGGAGGGCATTGGGATGGATTCTAAAAACTGAGGTTATAATCTCAAAATTTCAAAATAAGTTTGTATCAGATAACCTAATATTCCTAACTATGTTTTAGCCATCTTGTACCGTAAAATGATTTGACTTTTTCCAAATTGCATCCATCATATGCCGATCAGCCACAGGGTAAACTTTCGTTGACCCTCGCAAATGCCATAATTCGATATGGGGTATGGAATCTGTGTAGCATGGTAGCCCTATAGTTATTGTCTTATAATTACACTCTTTTTGATGGTAAATACACATCTTCAAGTACTTTTAAAATCACATCAAAGACCATGCAGCTTATAATGTAATGTGGGATAGTGCCCCTTCCTCAGAAAAGGAATCCAAACCCTACTATGTATGGAAAATGTCCCACTCAGCTCTTCTAAGTAGAGACAAACAGCTTATTTCAGTAGTACAAAGACTGGAGAGGGTGACTTAGGGGCCCAAACTCCCAATACAGAGAGTAACTGAGGATTAACTGAAAATATGGACAGAGTCCTTCCTTAGACTGTGTGGTAGAGTTTGGGGTCAGAAAATTCCTGAACTGATAATCAGATTAAAATCCAATGCATTACAGTTCTGTTTTTAGAAGCATTCTGGATTCACCCACTTTGATGATGGATTGTGGTGTAGAAAACTGAAAGAAGGCTTCTCTGGATGGCATTCTAATTGTATCAGATTTGAATAAACTACTGTCTACGTTAGGTATTCAAAAAGTATATATAAACAACTACATGCTTATCATTAAAAATTTTTTAACACACATTAGAAAAAATATTCCCCTTTGTATTTTACAAATAGAGCTTATGTTTGTAGTTTCTAAGGTAATTTTAATTAGATTTTGATTATTTTACATATATCAAAAAGAAACAGAGTTACATCCCAGATATAAAGGCTCAGCAGTTTACTCTGTTACTTGTCATTACTAAGGATGGGACAACTAGATTTCTTGTGCTTCCTGAGGCGATGCAAAATGAAGCACACAGCCCCACATGTCTAGTACCCGTACCTAAGGAAAAAAAAATTGAACCTGAATCTAATCAACTAGCGGGTCCAACAACTTGTTAAACACCGTCACAAGGATACAATCAGCCTAACAGTACTCTTATGTCAAATAATAATTTTTATTTTACTTTTCAGATTATTGATATACATGACTGAACTAGTTCCAAAAAAGTTAAAAATGTACACACTTACCATAGTGAACAAGAATTCGTCTTACTGCACCTTGACAAGAACCGCTCATTATTAATTTTAAATAATGTATACTATTTGAATCGGGCAAATGGTATTTGTTAATAATTTGCACACAATTGGGGTTAAATTTATTTTCTGCCTGTTGATTAGCTATTTTTCTTTTTTTCTTTTTTAGAATTATGTGTTCATGTTTTTGATTCATTGTTCTGTTTGACCCTTGATAGTTTCCTTGCTTCTACCTATGAGGCCTTTATTTGGTAAATATATTTACCATTTGTCAAATTTGTTGCAATCTTTTTTCAGCTTCTAGTTTGTCTTTTGTTTATTGTCTCTCATAGATTTTAAACATTTTAATGTTGTTAAATCTACTGCTACTCTCCTTTGAGATTCTAATATTGCTTTTAAACTTAGAAAGTTATTTCCCCATTTAGAGAGAGATTCTGTTTGACTAGAACCTCAAAGATATGTAACTCTACTTTTTTCTCTTTATGGCTTGATGTCTAAATATTTAACTCTTTGATCTACCTAGACATTTTTGATATAAGGTATAAAAATAGGGTCTAACTTATTTTTCCCCAAATAACAAAACTATAGCTTGAGCACTATACTGAATAATTCTTATTTTCATGTAATTATTAGTAAAATTATAAAATCATCAAGACCCCATGTTCCTCTATTGCTGACCTAAAAAGACCACGTCTGCCAAAATCTAAATTGCTTTGACTTTGTTTTCTTTGAGGTAAAAATGAAGGCTAGCCTTTTCTTTCCTCCCCTACATTACTGAATAACAAAAAAGGGATCGACTCATTTGCATTTTATATCAGTGAATATGTTGCCTATTTCATATTTTGTAAGCTAATATCATTTAATTTTCACTAAGAGCAATAATTTTTCATTTGTTTGCATGCACTATTCTCAAATTAGGAAAGCCAATTTCTTAAATTACTGTAAGTAAAATCCTGACTGAGTCTAGTTTTAAAATGCACTCCTAAAGGGAAGTTCAAAAAAATTTTTTAATCACTTCACAAACAGAAAAGATAAAAACCAACATGTCTATTGAACTAAAAGATAATGAAGAAATAAAGAGAAGGTGAATTTTGTCATGGGAGGAGGTGGGCAGAGCGCTGCCCTCCAGGGGACGGTGCCAGAGTGTGTTGGCCAGACATTCCAGAGAAGCCATGAAATCCAGTGAGAACCCAGCAAGGCTGGATTCTGGTATGCTGCTGGAATATGTCTCTTAATATATTTAAAACCCAGTGTTGAAGACATTGTCTGACTCTAGGCACACCACCGAGTTTAAATACATAAAATGATGCCTAAGAAAGAATACATGCCAAGTTTATGTGAGCCTTCTAGCCATTCTTGTATGTCACAACTGAGCAAGTAGCCAGGAGGCCACAGGGGCTAGGATTGAGTAGAAAAATAATCCAGAGTGAAGGTAGCAATATTCTGTTATCAATTGAATTATTAATACATTACTAAAGTATTTCACTTTTCACAAATCTAACATTTGAGTTCATTCTTTTACAAATTAGTGAACAAAGAAGCCAAATTATTCAAGCTAAACTGTATAATCTTTTCAAAGATAAGAGCAGAAAAAAATTAGAAACTGGCTGCTGAGGGACCTCTACTGGCTAGGCTAGCATGTGTTAAATTAAAGCTAAAGTTCAACATGCACCCTAGTTTACCAAGCTTTAGTAAGAAATATAAAGTGTTTGTATTGACATTATATTTTATGTTCCATCTCCAGGAGAGAAGGGGAAAAAAATCCATAAATATCTGTCCTTGAAAGCAGAGAGTAGTAACATATGCTTCATAATATTGGTTCATCGCTAAAGGCTAGAGCTAGCCTGGGAAGAAAATAGAAAGGTATGAAACAACTGATACCTTCATTGGACATGTAAAACATTTCCACCTGTTACTGTCATTAGCAGCATAATGGACCACTCTGTGACAATGCCTAGGGTCTATCTAAATACTAGACCAAGATGAAATTGTCCATGGAGATGGGCAATATCAATACAAAATCTTTAAGTGTCTACTATGGCTCTCTCCTCAACCACTGCAGTTAACTATTGGGATTATTCCTTGTGTGGGTCTCATCTCACCCATGAGGTTGCAGGGATGGGGAACTAACCTCTGAATATTCTACTTCTGGTCTAGCTCCCAACAAGCTCTGCTATGTACTCACTGATGAGCATTCCAGAGGGACCCACAGTTCACAGAGGAGCTGTCTCACAAATAGGAAGTTCTCACAGACATTAATTTATGCTTGGAAAAAAAAGAAATAGACAGCATTTGGAAGAACCATGGTTACTTTTGTGCAAAATAAATTTTTGCACGTGAAAGGCATTTTGTATTTTAAACAATAGATTATTTTGCAGCTGAACTTCTAGACCTAGATCTTTAAGACCTTGAATTACAGTTGAAAAATAAGCAAGAACAGATGGTGAAAGATGATCGTGCAGTTGTGGGAATTGCTGATGTCAGAGTAGGAAAACAGAGTTTAAGTTTCTTCTGAGTTAGTTTCTAACTGTGTGATCTTGGGCAAGTCATTTGACTCATAAAGACAAAAACAAAATTTAAAAAATTTAATGTTAAAGCAGATCTATGTAAATATTGACATATTTAACATCCTCATGCTTTATATGATAAAATTATTTTCTGTTAATCAGTAAGAATAATTTTCTGGATTTGTTCTTTAGTTTTATAGCAACTATTTAAAAAAACATAATTTTAAAGATATTTCATATATGAACTAAAATTTGCACTCGGTAACAAAAATTATATCTCATGATATATTTTTGAGATGTTTATCAAAATTGGCATGCTATTTCACTGCTTTCAATTTTAAACACAAGTAAAAACTTCCTGAGGTCACAAAGAATGACAGAATTGAAGTCATCTTTACAATAGTGTGCCATCATTGCCTATGTCAAATCTACTATCTAAATGCAGGAATATATCATATCACAAGTGCTGGAGGCACACAATATGCCAAAGAGAGCTCAGACAATTCTGAATGTTTTGAACTTAATCTCAGAACAAAAGTGCATAGCTGAGTGTGTTGCGGCCAACTGTATCACTGGGAGTTCCCCAAGTGAGCCTTCACATAGAGCATGATGCTTAAGTGATAAACAAACGTGCTAATTCAAAACTTATGTTTTGAATTATATCACTGCTATTGTGTAGAATGTAGACCAACAACATATTTTTTCAGGGAGGAGTATTTTATCATTGACGTTTATTAGAACTGTCAATGAGTAGTGATAATCAAAAGCAGATCACCTTTCAGTCAGTTTTATTATTGTTTTAAAATTCTCTTCAGTGTTCCCCTGTTGCCCGTACCAAGGGCAGGCTTACCTTGCCCTTGGTAATCCACCTTCCCAGGTCTTTTGCATTTTGCTACTTTAATGGTGAGATGACCACTGACTATCTCACCCTCACCCCTCAGAACCTACTGTGGCCCAGGCCTGGCATTCACAGAGGGCCTTATATTTAGAATTTAGATCTGTTATCTATATGAGGCTAGAGTCCTGTAGTCACAGAAACAGACCAACAAGAATGAAAGAAGAATATTACTGAATAACAAAAAAGGGATCGACTCATTTGCATTTTATATCAGTGAATATGTTGCCTATTTCATATTTTGTAAGCTAATATCATTTAATTTTCACTAAGAGCAATAATTTTTCATTTGTTTGCATGCACTATTCTCAAATTAGGAAAGCCAATTTCTTAAATTACTGTAAGTAAAATCCTGACTGAGTCTAGTTTTAAAATGCACTCCTAAAGGGAAGTTCAAAAAAATTTTTTAATCACTTCACAAACAGAAAAGATAAAAACCAACATGTCTATTGAACTAAAAGATAATGAAGAAATAAAGAGAAGGTGAATTTTGTCATGGGAGGAGGTGGGCAGAGGGCTGCCCTCCAGGGGACGGTGCCAGAGTGTGTTGGCCAGACATTCCAGAGAAGCCATGAAATCCAGTGAGAACCCAGCAAGGCTGGATTCTGGTATGCTGCTGGAATATGTCTCTTAATATATTTAAAACCCAGTGTTGAAGACATTGTCTGACTCTAGGCACACCACCGAGTTTAAATACATAAAATGATGCCTAAGAAAGAATACATGCCAAGTTTATGTGAGCCTTCTAGCCATTCTTGTATGTCACAACTGAGCAAGTAGCCAGGAGGCCACAGGGGCTAGGATTGAGTAGAAAAATAATCCAGAGTGAAGGTAGCAATATTCTGTTATCAATTGAATTATTAATACATTACTAAAGTATTTCACTTTTCACAAATCTAACATTTGAGTTCATTCTTTTACAAATTAGTGAACAAAGAAGCCAAATTATTCAAGCTAAACTGTATAATCTTTTCAAAGATAAGAGCAGAAAAAAATTAGAAACTGGCTGCTGAGGGACCTCTACTGGCTAGGCTAGCATGTGTTAAATTAAAGCTAAAGTTCAACATGCACCCTAGTTTACCAAGCTTTAGTAAGAAATATAAAGTGTTTGTATTGACATTATATTTTATGTTCCATCTCCAGGAGAGAAGGGGAAAAAAATCCATAAATATCTGTCCTTGAAAGCAGAGAGTAGTAACATATGCTTCATAATATTGGTTCATCGCTAAAGGCTAGAGCTAGCCTGGGAAGAAAATAGAAAGGTATGAAACAACTGATACCTTCATTGGACATGTAAAACATTTCCACCTGTTACTGTCATTAGCAGCATAATGGACCACTCTGTGACAATGCCTAGGGTCTATCTAAATACTAGACCAAGATGAAATTGTCCATGGAGATGGGCAATATCAATACAAAATCTTTAAGTGTCTACTATGGCTCTCTCCTCAACCACTGCAGTTAACTATTGGGATTATTCCTTGTGTGGGTCTCATCTCACCCATGAGGTTGCAGGGATGGGGAACTAACCTCTGAATATTCTACTTCTGGTCTAGCTCCCAACAAGCTCTGCTATGTACTCACTGATGAGCATTCCAGAGGGACCCACAGTTCACAGAGGAGCTGTCTCACAAATAGGAAGTTCTCACAGACATTAATTTATGCTTGGAAAAAAAAGAAATAGACAGCATTTGGAAGAACCATGGTTACTTTTGTGCAAAATAAATTTTTGCACGTGAAAGGCATTTTGTATTTTAAACAATAGATTATTTTGCAGCTGAACTTCTAGACCTAGATCTTTAAGACCTTGAATTACAGTTGAAAAATAAGCAAGAACAGATGGTGAAAGATGATCGTGCAGTTGTGGGAATTGCTGATGTCAGAGTAGGAAAACAGAGTTTAAGTTTCTTCTGAGTTAGTTTCTAACTGTGTGATCTTGGGCAAGTCATTTGACTCATAAAGACAAAAACAAAATTTAAAAAATTTAATGTTAAAGCAGATCTATGTAAATATTGACATATTTAACATCCTCATGCTTTATATGATAAAATTATTTTCTGTTAATCAGTAAGAATAATTTTCTGGATTTGTTCTTTAGTTTTATAGCAACTATTTAAAAAAACATAATTTTAAAGATATTTCATATATGAACTAAAATTTGCACTCGGTAACAAAAATTATATCTCATGATATATTTTTGAGATGTTTATCAAAATTGGCATGCTATTTCACTGCTTTCAATTTTAAACACAAGTAAAAACTTCCTGAGGTCACAAAGAATGACAGAATTGAAGTCATCTTTACAATAGTGTGCCATCATTGCCTATGTCAAATCTACTATCTAAATGCAGGAATATATCATATCACAAGTGCTGGAGGCACACAATATGCCAAAGAGAGCTCAGACAATTCTGAATGTTTTGAACTTAATCTCAGAACAAAAGTGCATAGCTGAGTGTGTTGCGGCCAACTGTATCACTGGGAGTTCCCCAAGTGAGCCTTCACATAGAGCATGATGCTTAAGTGATAAACAAACGTGCTAATTCAAAACTTATGTTTTGAATTATATCACTGCTATTGTGTAGAATGTAGACCAACAACATATTTTTTCAGGGAGGAGTATTTTATCATTGACGTTTATTAGAACTGTCAATGAGTAGTGATAATCAAAAGCAGATCACCTTTCAGTCAGTTTTATTATTGTTTTAAAATTCTCTTCAGTGTTCCCCTGTTGCCCGTACCAAGGGCAGGCTTACCTTGCCCTTGGTAATCCACCTTCCCAGGTCTTTTGCATTTTGCTACTTCAATGGTGAGATGACCACTGACTATCTCACCCTCACCCCTCAGAACCTACTGTGGCCCAGGCCTGGCATTCACAGAGGGCCTTATATTTAGAATTTAGATCTGTTATCTATATGAGGCTAGAGTCCTGTAGTCACAGAAACAGACCAACAAGAATGAAAGAAGAATGAAGAAATTACTTTGTATATGCCCTCCAGTCCCAAGATTATGGCTAGATGGATATAAAGGTCACCAAGAATAATTTGGAGATTGCCAAAGATTTGTTTTAGTGTTCTCAAATCTGACAGAGAACTCTAACATTTAGAAATAAGAAGATATGAATATTTAAAATCATGTTTTCTTTTAAAAAAAAGATGTCCACCTTACAGTTTTTAACTTGTGCCGTAACTAGACTGCTTTGTGTAAATTAATATTGTCAAAAATTCTGAAATTATCATGTGACTAGCCCAAGTACAATAAATTGTACATTTGAAGTGTTTTAAATGGATTATTTTGTTATATGTAGATGTTAAAATGTGCTACCATTTTAATAACCATTTTGTCATTTCTATGAAATGACAAAGTAATAGATGTAGCTGAGCCTGTTTGCTAAAGGGCTTAGGTAGGGTGACCAATCTTTTGGGTCTTCCAGGAACTAAGGGTCTTCCAGGATGCAGGACTTTCCTTGCTAAAACTGGGACAGTCCCATCTAGGCAAACCAGGATGGTTGGCCACCCTACCTAAGCCCTTTAGAGTACAGCACACTCTGATCTTACAGGATGGCTGACTTCTCACCAGCTTAGTGTGGAAGTCTTTCTGGAAAGGAACAGAAGCTAGGCATTCCCCTTCATACGAAACAGGCATTCATACTAGAAGCATTCAGCTAGAAGCCTGGATGCCTCCCTACACTGCAGCCCACTTCTCCCCGATTGACCTCTAACTCAAATAGAGCATTTATTTGATGACGACAACAAATGCAATTATGTAATATCTTTTACATAAGTCACAAAAGAGAGTTTTATAAGCTGAAACAAGATAATGTAGAAATTTTATAAGATTTTTAGGACATGGCCTGGAGGCTGCTGCTACACCTATGTGATGTAAATTCAGAAAGTCCTAGATTTGAGATTCCAGGCTGAAATTTGAAGTATCCAAGACAGTTGAGGGATACAGGTTTTCAAATATGTAATGAAATAAAAGGTTTGGAGAGTATAGAGTCTGATAAAACTGTAGCCCCCGTATGTTAAATAACTAAAAAGCAATATTCAATGTTACTGATAACTAAGCTACTGTATTGTGGAGCTTTTGTGCTGAAACAGACAATAGTAAAAGAAAATGATGGTGTTTTTTGTGCATCATGTGTTGTCCTCCAACCAATGGCATGATCTGGGGAATCTATAAATAATGATTTACGGTAGGACTCAAGTCTTGGAATAAAGTCATTTGTGATCA
Organism: Pteropus vampyrus; assembly: GCF_000151845.1. NCBI lineage: Eukaryota > Metazoa > Chordata > Mammalia > Chiroptera > Pteropodidae > Pteropus > Pteropus vampyrus. The sequence goes on along the minus strand of NW_011888796.1, from coordinate 15,165,694 downwards.
AGTGTGATGAACATCCTTGTCTGTTGTTACTTAAAAAACAGTGAAAGACTTGTAGACTTGAAAGATAATTATCATGCTAAAAGAATAAATACGTTACAGAAATGTCATTAACTGATCACAGTAAGATTTAAACTGCAATATCAGTCAAAACAAAGGCCATTGTAATTGATGAATGATTGAAAATAGATCAGCTTTACATAAATAGAGAGCCAAAAAAGAAAGTCCCACAAGGGCGTGGTTTGAACACTCACATCTGTGTTTGTGAGAAGGTAAATTAGGACAGTAGACTCCCATTATCCAGGGGGCATAAGTTCTAAGACCCTCATGGATGCCTGAAACCACAGATAGTACCAAACCCTATATATACTATGCTTTTTCCTATATATACATACATACTTATGATAGAGTTTAACTTATAAATTAGGCAGAGTAAGAGGTTAACTACAATAGTTAATAATAAACTAGAACAATTATAACAATATACTGTAATAAAAGTTATATGGATGTGGTCTCTTTCTCAAAATATTGTACTGTAGTCACACTTCTTGTGATGATGTGAGATGATACTATGCTTATGTGATGAGATGAAATGAGGTGAATAAAGAAGGCCTTATGACATAGCGTTAGACCTCTTTAAGGGTGACTTGAACACAGGTACTGTGACATCCTGACAGTTGATCTGATAACCGAGATGGCAACTAAGTAACTGATGGCTGGGTAGTGTACACAGTGTGGAAACACTGGACAAAGGGATAATTCATGTCCTGGGCACAAAGGAGCAGGACAGTGAGAGATTTCATCATCCTACTCAGAATGCCGTGCAATTTAAAAGTTATGAATTGTTTATTTCTAAAATTTTCCAATAAATATTTTCAGACTTTGGTTGACCGTGGGTAAATGAAACCACATAAAGTGAAACTGTGGGTAATGAGTACTGTACTAAATTTTTAGAAGGCAATTTGGCCCTATATACAAAAATTTAAATACAATGTCTTCTGATTGAATAAGATCGTTTAAAAGAATTTGGTGCACTGAAATATTGGTACATGTTTGCTAAAACACATGAATAAGAAAACTCATTACTAAATATTTATAACATTTGTGATAGTGAAAAGTTGACAACTTAGATGTCGAACAATAGAGTTAAAAACTTTTTTATAGATCCATACTGAAGAATACTATCAGAAAGAAGGAGGTAGATTTATATGCACTGACTTGGACATAAGTCTGGGGCCTATTGGGGAGAGGATAGCAAGCTGCAGAACAGCATGCATAGTATAATTTTATTTTGTAAAATAAATTTTAAAAAAGCAATCGGAGTACATATTCACATGTGTGCTCATAAATAATTCAGGAAATACTATGTTCACAGCTAACTGTTTAAGAGTAGTTAATGCTTGGGAATGAGAGTAGGAGTGTTTCATTTGAATTTTTTAGGATGTACTTATATTACTTTTTGTTTTTTAAGGCATAATTTCTTTTTTGTTTCTTTTAAGAACCAGGGAGCATGTTGTCAATTAGGTTATGACTCTGAAAATCATTGTATTGACCACATCAGAGACAAAAGACAATGGTGATTGTATGCAAAAAGATACCATGAATCCTATAAGTGAAATCAAGTCTCTCCACATAATCCCAAGTAGAGGGATGCAATTTAAAAAAAAGAGCTGATCTACCCTGCTGTATTTTTGGCAAACAGTTTCAATTAGGTAACACATTAAAGTCGCTTATCAAATATAATTTTAAAGAATTAAAGTTATATATCTATAGCTATTCATATTGCTCTATTTTAAATTTGGAGGATAAAGAATGCTTTTCCTTCTTCCCTAAGTTATTTCTCACTTCTTGGATCTTCCTAAGCCTACATCTGTCTCTCTCCAGACACCACTCAATTAAAGTAAATTTTAAGATATTTTAGAATAGGAAGCAGAAGTTGTCTGTGGTGGCTCTAAAAGAAGTGGTATTTCTGGAAGGTTCCAAATGGGCTGGGTGAATGAAGTAGGTCAGGACATACTTGTGGGATCCAACAAGTGACCCAACAATTATTAAGAAACTGAAGAGCAACTATCCAGAGACCATAGGTAACTCACCAAGATGGCACTTCTGTCCCCACTCACTAGCAATGCCTGTCAATCGCCTTAATACTCTGAAAGCAACCTAAGAACTAATAGAGAATATTAAAAATGCAGAGAATTGAGAACTTCTTGAACAACAGTTTAATTTTGGAAAGCATCATTTGAACTCATAAAGGGATTAAAAATAAACTTTTAATTGAAATATAATACACAAAAACCAAAGTACACATATAATAAATGTACAGCTTGTTGAATTTTCACAAACTCAACGCTCTCATGTAATCAGCACCTAAATTAAGAAATACTACATTATCAGTATCCCAGGGACTCCCTATTCTTTTTAATGTCAGGTAACAGTATACGTATGGGTCTGTTTCTGGGTTCTCTTGGGAAGGATTGACATTGTCACAATACTGAGTTCTCCAATCTACGAACATAGTCTCTCTCTTACAAAGGGACCTTTATGATTCAAAAACCTCTCTGAGAAATGCAGGAAAATCAGGAAGAGGGTGAGTAAGTTCATCAATTCCTCTGGGGCTTCTGAGGGTCCCTTCAGGGAGATAGATGTTCTGCTTCACTATATTCTTAAGGAAGGATGTGGATGTGTTTCTTGTCTTGTTGGGGTGGATAAAGTTGCCACGTGGAGCCTCCAGTTTTCTAGACACCACTCTCATTTCATCATCCTAATTGCTGCAGGTGTTTGTCATCCTCCTCCCTCCACAGGACATCCTCCATCATCTCTTGCCACTTTTTCTCCAGATCCTCTGCTAAGAAATTTTAGTATGACCCAGAGCAAAGCACTTTGGGTGGCCTTTCATCTTAAGTGGTGAACTTTCATCTCAGGTGCAGAGCTCTTAGTCCATCCTCCTTCCATGCTGGTTACTTTGGAGTGGTACTGCTGGTTGTTCCTTGTGACTTGGCCTCCCATTCTGGGACTTCCCTTGAAATTTGTTCTTCATACTGATGTGTCTTAAGGACAAACAAGGATATCTTCTTCACCTGGAATGCTTCCCCCAATTTTTATGATAAAAATTTTCAACATAAAGAAAAATAGAGTTTATATCCACATACCAACTAGACTTAATAACTGTTACATTGCCATATTTGCCATGCTGACCTTGTTGTCAAGATGTTGTAAGGTAAATACAGACATCATCATATTTCACCCTAAGTATTTCAGCAGGTATCACTAAAAATTAAGAACACTTCCTTACCTGATCACAATAACATTATCATCTCTAACAATACTAATAATAATTCCTTTATATAATCTAATATCCAGAAGTTACTAAAGACTTTCCAACTGTCCCCAAAATATCTTTACAGCTGGTTTATTCATTTGTGTTTATTGAATGTCTCTTTAATCTTAAACTATTTTACCATTCACTTGTCGAAGCCCCACCTTATGGATTTGTCTGCTTGCTTCCTCATAGAGAAGTGTGATTCTTTCTCCATCCCTTCTACTTCCTTTCAACTAGAAGTTAAACATTTTTTGGCAAAAAATACTTCATAGGTGGTGCTGCATACTTCATATATCCTCATGTTAGAAGGCACATGAATCTAGTTCTCCCAATATTTGCAGTGCTAACATTGATCCTTGGTTAAGATGATGATAGCCTGATCCTAAAATTGTAAAATTACATTTTCCTTCTCATGCTTAGCAAGTAACCCATGAAATGAACTTTGTAAACATGTATATAGTGGTTCTCCTTCAATCTTTCACCTAAGGGTTTTAACATCTTTTGTTGATCTTTGCCTGAATCAATTACTTCATTAAAGGGTTGTAAATTGATTTTCTAATTTTATTATTCCTCTACATTTATTATCTGGCATTCCTCTGTAAATAAGACTTTCACTCATCAACAAGTTTTATTTGATTATTCTGACAATAGTTCCTAATGAAAATGTGGGATAAATGCTTAATCATTTTCCTTTAATATCCTATTTTTAAAGTAAGAAGGTTAATGTTATAGCCACCAAAACTGTTAGCAAATGAGTTTGTTATTTTGTTCTTATTTGAATAGCATTATGGATATATAATATCATAATGAATTCTAAGTACTTCAACGAATTCCATTAAGTCATTTTTGATGCTCACATTGTTCTACATTTGGCTAGTAGTACCTCTTCGAGCTGACTTATTCCCTTTGATAAGCTTGTATAAGCCTTTGAAAGTTTCCTTACTTTCTGACTTAACAAGATCACCCAGGCTCATCGGCTCATCGACTCAAAAGCTAGTGACCTTAAACAAGTTTCCTAAATTCCCAAGCTATAGCTTCCTTCCTTATAAGATGAAAAATAATGGTACCTATCTCATAGGATTAATATGAAGAATAAATGAGAGTGCTTTTCTGGCATAGTAACTTACATTCAATCAGCAGATAATAAATCATAGTTACTATAATTATTGGTTTAAGCTCTGCCTTTAACAACTCTAGTGAACTTGGATAAAATATTTGGTCTCTTTGGGCCTCAGCTTCTCTATCTATACAATGAGAGATTTGGACTATAAACTTTAGGTCCTTTCCACTTCCAACATTCAGTAATTCTCTTCTGAAACCAGACCAGTGGTTCTGTATAGGCTTGACAAGAAAACAACACAACAGAAAGACCCCAAGATGGGCATTTATGAAAAACCCACAATAACATTCAATGGTGAAAGATGGAAAGCTTTCCCCTTAAAATCTAAATCAAGACAAGAATGCTCTCTTTATCACTGCTTTTCAACATCATACTGGAAGCTCTAAACAGAGCAATTAGAAATTGAAACAAGATGAAGGAGCACTGAAGGAGTGCCCTAAGACTGAGCTAATGTACAAAGGCTAAGAGATAGACTCTCTCTCTCTCTCTTTTCCCACCCTCCCTCTGTGTATATGTGTTTCATTTACTGGCATTCAAAGAAATATGTCAAAACACTAGCTGAACACAAGTTAAAGGAATAGAGACTTCAGAGATCACATATGACAAATATTACAGACATTATGAAAATAATTTAGAAAAGTAATTAGGCAAACAAACAGCTGAAGCCTATAGCAAGTAACAAGGAAAAAACAATCTGATTTGCAGAGCTGCCACATTATAATATTCAAAATATTCAGTTTTCAAAATAAATATGAAGTATAAAAAGAAATAAGTATGGCCCATTTATAGACAATATTAACAGAAATTGTCCCTGAGGAAGAATTGAACTTATAAGAAAAATACTTTAAATCAATTGTCTTTAATATTCTCAAAGAACTAAAGGAAACCATGAACAAATAGCTAAAGGAAAACTAGAGAACAGATATGAAGAAATAGGGAATATTAATAGGGTTAGAAATGATAAAAAACAAAGAGCCAAACAAATTCTGAAGCTGGACAATACCATAATTAAAATGAAAAACTCATTAGAAGGTTTCAATAGCAGATTTGAGCAGGAAGAAGAAACAATTGGTGAACTTGAAGATATATCAATTGAAAATATCCAGATTGAGGGACAGAAAAAATAAAGAATGAAGAAAACAGAGCCTAAAAGATGTGCAGGACACCATCTATCACCCCAATAGATGTATAATGAGGATTCCAGAAGGAGAGAAGAGAAAGAAAGGTGCACAAAGAATATCTGAAGAAATAATGGTCCCAAACTTCCCAAATTTGATATAACACATGAATATACATATTCGAGAAAGTCGACAAATTCCAAGAAGGATAAACACAAAGAAATCCACACTGAGACACATAATCAACATGTTAACAGCCAAGGTCAAAGAGAAAATTTTAAAAGCAGCAAGAGATAAATGACTCAGCATGTAAAAGGGATCCTTGATAAGAATAAGGGAAGATTTCTCATCAAACACATGGAGGTCAAAAGGGAGTGAGATCATATTTTTTAATGTTCTGAAAGAAAAAGACCTGGCAGCTAAGAATTGTGTATATGGCAAAATTATCCTTCAAAAGTAAAGGACAACTTAGGATATTCCTAGATAGACAAAAGCTAAGGAAATTTATCAGTAATAGAACTGCCATACAAGAAATGTTAAAAGGTGTTCTTTAGGCATGTGAACAAAAGGGGTTCTAGGGAAAGTAACTTCACAGGGTGATTTGATCAAAAATTACTAACTGGGCAGGTCATAATGGGTAGTTATGCTCCATGCATATAACTCTTTAGTAAAATGTTTATCTTTGCCACAAGTAAGCCCTTTTCATTATTTCTGTGCATATAGGTTAACACATCTTTGAAATAGCTACCCTCAAGAGAACACATAATTTTGTTAACTATCCTGTAATCTAATCCCTGCCTTGATCTCCTCCTACCTCCAAGCAATCCTTCCTTAGTTCCTTCCTTAATTTTAAATGCATAAAAGAAGCTGAAAAACTGTTATTCTCTGGAACATTTAAGATCTTGTTCTCCGGCATATGTCATCGGTTTGGTTCAAGTAAACTCATAAAAATTTTCTACAGGTCTGGACATTTCTTACATTGACAGGTTGAAATCAAAGGACAATAAGCAGTAATTCAAAGCCATATGAAAAAAATACAGATCTCCAGTAAAAGTAACTACATGGATAAACATAAAAACTAGTATTATAGTGTTTTTGGTTTCTAACCCCTTTTTATATTCTACATGATCAAAAGACAAAGCAAAAACAATCATTATAAATCTATGCCAATGGGTGCACAATGTATAAAGATGTAATTTGTGAGAACAACAACCTAAAGGGGGAAATGAGTTGTATAGGAGTGGAGTTTTGTATGCTATTGAAATTAAGTTGGAATCAATTCAAACTAGATTGCTATAAATTTAGGATGTTAATTATAATCTCCATGGTAATCATTAAGAAAATACCTAAAAATTATACACAAAAGGAAATGAGAAGGGAATCAAATGTTATACTATGGAAAAATTAATTAATCACAAAAGAAGGCAATAATGAAGAAAATTAGGGATAAAAGGTATAAGACATACAGAAAGCAAATAGCAAAGGGCAGAAGTAAGGCCTTCCTTACTAGTAGCTACTTTAAATGTCAATGAATTAAACTGTCCAACAAAGGGCAGAGATTGGCAGAATAGATTTTTAAAAATGATCCAACTATATGTTGCCTACAAAAGTCATTTTAGACCTAAGGACATACATGAGTTAAAAGTTAAAGAATGTAAAAAGATACTCTATGTAAATAGTAACCAAAATAGAACTGAAGTGACTATACTAAAATTAGAAAAAAACAGACTTTAAGTCAAAAACGATTAAAAGGGGACAAAGAAGGACATTATATATTAGTAAAAGGATCAATTCATATCAAGAAGTTATAAACACATAAGCACCAAATGACAGAGCCCCAAAATATATGAAGCAAACAGTGACAGAAGAGAAGGGAGAAACAGACAGTCTAAAATAATAGTTGGAGACTTCGATACCCCACTTCGAATAATGAGTAGAACATCTAAACAGAAGATCAATAAGGAAATATAATAATAATAATAATAATAATAATAATAGAATAACACTATAAACCAACTAGACCTAACATATATAGGAATTCTGCCCAACGACAGCAGAATATACATTTCACTTAGGTGTACGTGTAACGTTCTCCATGATAGGCTATATATTAGGTCACAGAAAAGTCTCGATAAATTTAGAAAGATTGAAAGTATTCAAAGTACACTCTCCAAACACAATGGAAAAAAAAAACTAGAAATCAATAACAAAAGGAAAAATGGAAAATTTTAAAACGTGCGAAAACTAAACAACATACTCTTAAACAACGAATGATGGATCAAAGGAAAAAATCATAAGGGAAATTACAAAATATTTAGAGACAAATGAAAATGAAAATACAACATAACAAAACTTATAGGTTACAATGAAAGCAGTACTAGGAGGAAAAATCTATGCCTACGTTAAAAAAGAAAAAAGATCTCAAAACTACAACCTAAATTTACAACTTAAGAAACTAGAAAAATATAGAAAATTATACCCAAAGCAAGCAGCATGAAGTAAGTAATGAAGATTAAAGCAGAGATAAGCAAAATAGAGAACAGAATTATCTATTCTATTCAGAGATTATCAATGAAATCAAGTTGGTTCTTTAAAAAGAGCAACAAAATTGAAAAACTTTAACTAGAATTACTAACACAAAGAGGAGACATAAACAACTAAAGTCATAAATAGAAGTAGGGCATTACTACTGACCTTTAATAAATAAAAAAGATTGTAAGAGTATACTATGAACAACTGTATGTCAACAAATAGGATAACCTAGATGAAATAGATAAACTCCTAGAAACATCCATATTACTAAAACTGACTCAAGAAAAAATAGAAAATATCAACAGACCATTAAAAAATGAAGAGATTTAATCAGTAATAAAAAATATTCTCAATAAAGAAAAGTCTAGGACAAAGTGGTTTCACTGGTGAATTCTATGAGATACTAGAGAAGAATTAATATCAGTTCTTCTCAAACTCTTTCAAAAGATATAAGAGGGAACACTTCTTAACTCTTCCTATAGAGCTAGTTATTACCTTGATACCAAATCCAGACAAAGACATCACAGTAAAGAAAACTAGACCAATATATAAGTATAGGTATAAAAATGCTTAACAAAATACTAGCAAACCAAATTTAACAGCATATTAAAAAGGACTGTACACTAGGACTAAGTGGCATTGGCTTTTTTCACTCAGCATAAGTCCTTGGAGTTTCATTCAAGTTGTTGCATGTATCAGTAGCTCATGATTTTTTGTTGCTGGGAAGTATATCATGGTACCACAGCTTGTTTAACCATTTACCCATTGAATGAAAGCTGAGTTGTTTCCAATTTTTTTGGTTATTATGAATAAAGTGGTATGAACATTTATGCCCAGATTTTGCATAAACGTATTTTCAATTCTCTTGGTTAAGTGCCCAAGATTGCAATTCCCAAATAATACAGTTGTTTCATGTTCAGTTTTATAAGAAAATGCCAAACTGTCTTCTAGCATGACTACACCATTTTACATACTACCAGCAATTTATAAGTGATTCCATTTCTCTGCATCCTTGGCAGCATTTGGTGTCACTGTTTTTATTTTGGTCACTCAGATATGTGTGTAGTGGTATCTCATGGTGATTTTAATTACAATTCCGTAATCATTAATGACATTGAATATCTTTTCATGTGCATTATTTGCCGTCTGTATATCCTCTTGACTGAAATGTCTGTGTCTTTTGCCCATTTTCTACTTGATTTTTTCTTTTACTGTTGAGTTTTGAGAACTCCTTATATAGTCTAGATACTAGTCCTTTCTCAGATTTGTGGATTGCAGATATTTTCTCTAAGTCCGTAGCTTGTCTTTTCATCCTCTTAATGAGTCCTTTTGGAGCAAATGTTATTAATTTTGATGAAGTCTAATTTGTCAATTTTTTCTTGTATAGATTACGCTTTTGGTGTCAAGTCTAAGAACTTTCTGCTTAGTCCTAGGTCCTGAAGATTTTCTACTATTTTTTCTTAAAGTTTTATAGATTTATGTCTGTGATCCATTCTGAGTTAATTTTTGTATAAGGTGTGAGGTTTAACTTGAGTTGTTGTTGTTGTTTCTTAACCTATGGATGCCCAACTGCCCTGGCACCATTTCTTCAAAGTTTATCTTTTCATCATTAAATTGCTTTTGCATTTTGTAAAAAATCAGTTGGATATATATGTCTGTCTGTTTCTGGATTTTCTGTTCTGTTCCATTGATCTATGTATCTATCCCTCTGCAAATACCACATAGTTTTGATTACTGGTTGTTTTTAATTCTAATGTGTAGTAAGGATTGAGAACCACTGCCACCTCTGGAGCTAGAAAAAGGGTTTCAAGAGACTGACTAGTCTGATGAGCTCATAATCTAGAAAGGTTCAGTGAAAAGCGTACTGTACTTAGAGTCAAAAGACCTGGGTTTTGCGGTCTTATTGTATCAGGTTGTGGCTGCATTACCTGGCCAACCTTTTAGCCTGAGCCTCAGTTTTCTCATCTATGGAACTGGGATGCTAATACCCGTTTAGCATACTTGTGAGTATAAAAAGAAATATAGAGTCTATGAGGTTGAGACTAAAGCCAGCATTCAAATATAAAGGGTTATTGTTTGAGGACTAAGAAAAAAAATGAGATCCAGAGAGATTTAAGGTCCTTCTGATCTGAGATCACCTTCTATTTGATTTGGTGGCATCAATCAGGAAGTTTAACATGGTATTCAACAAATACTTACAGAGCCCACATTCATCTAGGCACAAGTCTCTGAGACACAAACATAAAAGAACATGGTCCCTGTCCTTACTTCCTTCACAGTGGGAACATATTCAATTTTTTAAAAGTCAAGTGAATTCAAATTAAATTTGTTTTGAGGAATCCTTTAAAATTCCAGGATCTTCCTATGTGGATGAATCAACGGAGCAATAAATCATTGTTCTGACATCTCTGGAAGCTACATTCTCAGGTTTTCACAGGGCTGCACAGTGACTTTGGAAGAGCCAAAAGAACAGAGGAAGGGTTTTCCTGGACAGAACTAAAAACATTCTGAGGTTCATATGCTGGAAACCACTTCCCAGCTATCCCCATCCCCATTCCAGTACTTTCTTTGCTATCCATTTATTAACAAAACAAAAACATTCCATGAAGTCAATTCAGAGTGCTGTATAGTGAATAAAAACTGCATTTTATCTACCATAAGTGGACAGAGCCTGTTGAAAGAGGGCACTCTCGACGGCCAGCTTGCCTCTTCTGTGTGCTCCCAGTTCTCATTTTATAAATTGAATTCAGCCCAGGTCTGTATGCAATGTAGCTGCACATGGAGCAGCTTTTTTTTTTTTTTTTCTAAATTTTATTAGTTTCAAGTATACAGTACATTGGTTAAACATTTATATAGTTTATAAAATGATCCCCCTAATTGCTCTTTCTTTCCTCTGGCTATCCACCTAGCCATTACTGGAGTAGCTTTAACAGTTAGAGAAAGCCTAGATGTGCAACATTCCTCTAGATAGCCTGCAATAAAGAAAATCTCACTTGGAGAACAAAGGCTGCTATTATTGAATCACTTAAAATATTATTACATGCTATTTGGTGCACTTAGAATGTCAGGTATGAAAGTAAATAGCAAAACACGCCCCAGCGCAACAACGTCAGAATCCAGTTCCTAGACTCACAGCTGGAGAGATGCTCTCCAGTAATTGCCAGGTACCCTTTCAGGCATTAGTGAAGTTCTGCTGCCCCCAGGTGGCTGAAGCCTTTCTCTGACAAAGCTGCAAGTGCTCTCATGCTAAGTGCTATGGTGATTTTTAGAATGGTGCAGTGGATGAATGGCAGATGGGTGGATTCATTCATTTGTTCATTCAGTTGGTATATATAGAACTATTTTATCAGGCACTGTGACAAGTGCTGTTAGGAAATGTCATCTGAGATCTGACATCTGAAAACTGCATTGGCAATGACTAGGCAAGGGCTATGGTCAGAACCACCTATGAACTGGTCCCAGGAAAATGGTGGGGGCAGTGGCAAGTGACCTATGATGATGAAGGCAGAAATTACCAAACATACTTCTTCCCCCAAAGTCATAGCCTATTAATTCAAATCCACTGGGTTAATAGAAGAATACAAAGCAGGTAAATGTGAGCTTTAGATAGAAAAGGAATGTAGGGAAAGTTCGAGGTGGGGACAGAAAGAGAGAGTGGGTAGAACCCTTTGCCTCACTGAAAAAAAAGTGAAACAGACAAAAACAACGAGATACCATATTTAACGTGGCTTGTCCTCAAAGATGATGACACCCAGTATTAGTAAGTCACTATACTATTGATATGTATGGAAACTGGTGCATTCCATTTGACACAGCAATTCCACTACTAGGAACTTATTGTCCAGAATTACTTGCAGAGGTGTATAGAGGAAAGAACAGATGAAGAGACAATGTGCCATTCGTTTCACCTGGGCTTAAACAATGGCGTCACGGACACTTAGAGCTGAGGTGTTCCTTCCTGAAATTGAAAATTGTGCTGGAAGTTGCCTCTGTAGCTGTCTTACTATTCTTAGCTCCTTTTAGGATTCTGTAAAGCCTATATAAAATTCCCAACCTTTAATTTCAATTGAACTAAAACATGCATTTATTGAGCACCTGGTGAATGGTGAATGCAAGACTTTGGCTGTGCCGGGGAGGGTGCAGTGCAGAGATAGCTTAGATCTGGTTCCTGGACCTCAAAGACCTGGTCTAGAGAAGATTGACTTATAAAAACATAAAATACAGTAATTCAGTGAAATGATGGCTATAACATAGCATTATGGAAATATGGGATAGAGAAGATACAATACATTCTAATTGGAGGGATAAGGGAGGGGTAGATTCCTAGCAGATGTGGTATTTGGGATTTGAAACACAACAGGATTTTGATAGGCCTGGGAGGTCTGGAGAGGGAAGGACTCTCTTCCTCTAAGTTGTAAGATTATGAGATGTTAGTTACTTAATTAAGCCTTTATTGAATATCAGCGAGATGCTATGTGAAATAAAGTAGCATAAGAACTACTATAAAGGGGAGATAAAATACATCCCTAAGAAAAAAGTCATGAGATGTTAAATGTTGCTGTGTGATTAGGTATCACACAATCTACAGAGCCAGAGGTGAAACAGAGATGAAGGCTAAATATATATATTTTTGGTAGTGAATTAGCCACTTGAAAAATATTTCAGTAGGAGAAAGCATGAGACATAAGGTACATGTTATTTCTATTACTGCCCCCTTTCCAAACTTCCAGATTTTGTAAAAAGTTATTGTTTTTATTTTTGATTAAACAAACAATGCATAATATACAGTATAATCTTGTTTGAAAAAGTTCAAGGGATAAGGAAAATATTTAGAGTAAAAAGTAAAATTCTCCCTTCAAAATCTCCCATTCTCCCTCCAGTCTCATTTATCTTTTTAGAAGCAAGCTCTGCTATCAGCTTGCTATTTCCTTCCAGAATGATTTCTGGTGTATTCATGTAAATATATAACTGTGCTGTGATTTCACATAAATAGATATGTGAGTTTTTGCACTCTTTTTTTTTTTAACTTAATACCATATTTTGGAGATTTTTCTATGCGAGTACACAGATCATAGAGTACATAGAGTTAAAACATTCTTGTTAACTAGAATTCCACGGTGAGGATATATCTTGGCTGTTTCACCATGTCCATTTTGATGGTTCATAAGATGAGAGCCACTAAGATCTCAGCTGACTTATACGAGCAAGCAAACGAACAAAAGGGACCCCAACTCTGGGCCTAACAAACAGACATCTTATTTCAACCTCTCACAGTCCTTCACCAATTCCCAGACCTGAGACCACTTACAAATCCAGAGTAAATCCTAGATAAAGGGAAAGATAGAAACTCTTGAGTGATTCTGTAACAACAGAATTGTGACTCTTACTCCTAGCCTTACTTAAAGGAATCAGTGGTCACCTATAGAAAATCTGCATGGACAAAAAGAAAATTCCAGTCCTCTGAGATTGCTGAACGCTGGCTATGATTTATACTAACTCAGAATGTCACTGTAGTTCACTGGTTAGAGTGGGCTCATAGAGAGGTGAGATGATCAAAGGAATTGTAACCTGAGTCCACTTTACAGTAAGTTCAGTGGGACCCTAAACCCTTCCTGTGGTTATTTTCCCAATTCTTGAGTGTACAGTTAAAAGAGATATACTCAGACACTGGCAGAATCTTCACATTGGTTTCCTGACCTTCAGAACAAGAGCGATTATGATAGAAAAGACTAAGTGGAAACCCACAGAGCTTTATCTTTCCTTCCCCAAATCAAAAGAGTAAAACAGAAGTTATACTGATCCCTTGGTGAAGGACTATAGTAAGTGTCACCATCAAAGATTTGAAAGATGCATTTAGCCTGCCAGCTTGGTTAGGGATAAAAATGAATGATCTTGAAGAATGACTAAGGATTATAAACTCAATCAGGTAATGCATCTAAATGCCAGTGCTTTTCCAAGTGTGGTCTCTTTTGAGGAACGTATCAACACAGGCCCTGTCACAGAGCTATTGCTTGGGCAAATACTCCCTTCTCCTCATATATTTAATAGATAAAACATACCAGAAGCAATTTGCTTTCACCTGGAAGCAACTGTTGAACACCATCTTGCCTTAGTGTTATATAACTCTAAGGGTCTGTGCCACTGTCTGTGCCACTGTCAGAGATCATGATCATTTCACTAGCCCACAGGATATCATAGTGGTTTACCAGGTTGATGACATCTTGTTGACAGGACCCAAAGAACAAGAAGTTGTGGGTACCCTATTTATTTTGATAAGACACATGCAAGCCAAGTGGGAATTAAATCTTGAGGAAAATTTTGGTAAAGTTTCTGGAGGTCCAGAAATCTGGAAAATGTTGGGATATTCCCTCCAGTGAGAAGGAGAAGTAGCATCCTTTCACTACCAGCCACACAGAAAGTGTGCAATACTTATTTTTGGATTTTAGAGACAATGTATTCCATTTGGAGGTATACCATTCAAATGTATTTACCCAGGACCCCAAAGGGTGCCAGATTTTAGTATATTTGAATAACTGAAGCCTTTCCAGGTAAATCACATTGTAGCAAAAGCAGTTGCTTCTTATCATTCAGTAAGTTCAGCAGTGTTTGAGGAATCTGTGGTAGAGCTGTAGCAACCCCAATAAGAGAAATACAGGCCAGATGCCTAGGATTTTAGAGAAAAGCCTTGCCCTCCTTGGCAATTATTTTCCTGTTCAGAAAGTGATCTTGGCGTGCTTCTGGGACTCCAGTAGAGACTGAAATACTGAACATAAATCACCAGGTGACCCCAGCTGCCAAGGTAAACTGAATGTTTTCTTATTCTCTTAGCTATAAAATGCTACTGCCTACTAGCACTCTGTAATTAAGTGGAAGAATACATATGTGTTATTCATTTGTCTGTTCACACTCAGCTACATTTCTACCTTTCCATAGTCTTTTTGGTTATCATAGGGGGCTAAAAGTCTATCAGACTCTATTGCCAGGTAGCTTCCAGTTAGGTTTTGACAATGAAAGACAGAAGGTGAGAGAAGGCATATATTTTGTGTGAAGTTTTTTTCCCTCCTCTTCTATTTCTGACTGTACTTCTAGACAGCAGTAGCAGTGGACAAGAGTGGGTCCCTGGATTCCTGTGTGGTTCTAGAGATGGCAGTAGCAGTAGGTACTTTGGTGGTCACAGAACAAGTGATCCTGGACTCTGGCTGTGGTGGGGGCAACAAAAGAAGGTGTCTTCAGGTCTTAGAGATCCTGCAGTGTCATGGTGGTGGTAGTACCAATGGCAGCATTGTCAGCAACAGGTGCTCCAGCTGCCTTACCTGTACAACAATCATTGGCTCTGTATAACACTATTTATTAGTTATCTTTTGCTGTGTAACAAATTACCTTAAAATTAAGTGGCTTAAAACAACAAACATTTGTTATCTTACAGTTTTTGGCCAGGAACCTAAGCATGGCTTACCTGGGTACCTCTAGCTCAGGGTCTCCTTAAAGATGCAATAAAGATGTCAGCTGGGCTGTGGTCATCTTCAGGCTTGCCTGGGGAGGATTCTATTCCAGGTTCACTCAGATGGTTGTTGTCAGGCCTCAGGTCCTTGCTGGCTTTTGGCTGGAGATATCAGTTTCTCAGCATGTGGGTCCCACCACATGGAAGCTCAAAACATGGCAGCTGGCTTCCCTCACAGTGAATCAGTAAGAGAGTGAGTGAGGGTGCCCAAGATGGAAGCCACAGTTCTTCTGCGTTCCCATCTCCAAAGTGGTATCCTATTACTTTTGTTGTATTCTGCTTATTAGAATCAAGTTACTAGGTCCAGCCGCACCGAAGCTAATATTTATTGAGTACTGTGTGCCAGATCTGCCTCCTTCTGTTCTAAGCCACAGGCATGGATGAGTTCAAAGGCTCTCTCTCAATATTTCTGAGCCCCCTTAGGACATAGGAACAATAGAATGCTCCCCCAATCTGAGCTGTCATCTGACCTGTCCGTTTAGCTGAGTCAGCCAGGCATAGCCATGAAATTGCTCTGGCCCCATGCTGGATGTGCAGCATGACTGAGAGGCTTGAAGTTTCCCCTAAATTCTACCCTGGAAAGGGAGACACAAGCTATCTCTGCAACCCTTAAAACTGTCAGGGGGCTCTGTATACAAATGGCAACCCCCACCTTTTCTGCTTCCAGAAACTTTACCCTAGATTGAGAAATAGACCTATATCATCCTGAATGTTCCCCTAACCTATAGTTTCTGTTCTCCTGTCCTCCAAGTTTCTTGGCTTTTGATATTAAAAGCCAAGCATGTCCACTAAAAACACAAACTAAAAAAAAAAACAAAAAACAAACTTTTCACCTAAGCAGCAGCTCTTAAAAAATTGCTTTGACTTTTAATTGCACCATGAATTAAAAAAAAAAAAAAAAAAATTCGGCCCCCCTTTTAATATCTCTGTTCAAGATTCTAGCTGTCTTTCCCTTAGGCAAGTGCATTAGGGTTATCATTGATCTCGGTGGTAGAATGATAGGTAAGAGACAAGGAAGTTCAGGGAGGGTGGGACCTCAGTTAATACTTTGAATATGATCCACTACAACATGTCTTAGAAAATATCCTCCCCTTACCTTAATATATATATATGCCTCATAGTATTTAAAGTATGTTAAAGTTTTTGTTACATATTCCAGGCTGCTTTCCAAATGTTATAACTGTTTGATCCTGGAAGGCTGCTATATTTGGATTAAGCACTAGTAGAGCATATTAAAGACTTGTGCATGAACCTTCAAAAAGTCGTCTGCACTGTCACCATATCCTCATCTTACTCATTCCTCAACTCATTGTAGTCTGGTTTCTGCCCAAACTACTCCACTAAAACTGTGTCTGCCAAGGATCTTGTTGCTGAATCGAAGTCCTTCTCTTGTTTGATTTCTCAGAAGTATTTGACAGTTTTGGACTCCTCTTCCATGAAGCTTCTATGCCTTCTATGCTCTCTTGGTTTTCCTCATCCCGCTTGCAGTCTCCTTTGCAGGCCCATCCTTCCCTTTCTAGCCTACCCATGTTTCCCAGGGATCTGCCTAAGGCCCAGTGACCTTCTCACTCTAAAAACTGCCCTCAGACAATCTCATACATCCCCACTTCCAGATGCTGATGCCTCCCCAACTCCCATTCCCATCTTAGCTCTTTCGAAGGCCCTACCTCCCTCTGCTCCTGTACTGACCACTCCATTAGGTCACAGCTCATCTCTATAGAACAATGTTGAAAATAATCTTCCTCCATCCCTGCACCCCTGTATTCCCCATCTCACACCACAAGAAGAGGTGCCCAAGCCATAAATATGAGCATCATCTCCTTCTCCCTCATTCCTCATGTTCAATCAATTTCCCAGTCTATGGATTCTAGCTCTAAATGTCTGTCAAATCTGTCCACATGTCCCATGCCCTCTTCCACCAAGACTCCAGGCCCCTATGAATCCATACCTGGATTACTGGAACATCCTCTTCTAATTTGGTTCCCTGCTTCTAGTCTTGCTTCCCTTCAACCCATACTTGATGCTGCAACGAGTGAACTTTCTGAAATGCAAATCTAATTACACGGTTCCCAGCTTAATACCTTGCAATATTTCCCCCATACCTCAGAAAATCCAAGCCCCTTGCATCCTGAGGCAGCGATGTGTGTCGGCGAATTTTTTTTAATTATCATAAAGTAACACTGAACAGTTCTACGAATTTTGTGCTGAACAGTTCTATGAATTTTAAGACATGTTTAGATTCTGTGGCCACAACTATCCATCACCCCCCAAAATTCCTTCACGCTCTCCCTTTATAGCCACACCCTCCCCTATCCTTAACCTCAGACAACCACGGATCTATTCTCCAAAGCTAGTTTTGTCTTTTCAAAAAAAAAAAAAAAAAAGAATGTAATCTCTTGAAAAAGCGAAACAAAATCAAAGTCCCTTAAAATGGCTTTAATGCCTCTGCTTACCTCTCCCTGCCTCACCTCCCACAACTGCGCCCCGCCTCTAACCCTTATCTTCAGTTCTTGGGGAGCTATAAGCTTTCTTCCAACTAGGCAACCTCCTCCTAACATTTTTTGGATGAGGGTGGGGTGAGGCTTGCTTAGTGCTCCACAGTGCCTAGCACTTCCTCCATTACAGCACTTTTCACTCTGTTGTAATGGCCAGGTTATTCGTCCATCTCTTTCAACAGACTGTTCTTTCCGCGTAGAGACGGTGTTCTAGGCTAGCTCCATGCCTATCTTCCATGGATGGGCCGAACCCCACATTCGACGGGGCGTCGGGACGTTCCGAGGCCTGCGCCTGGCATAAAGCTTCCAAGTCAGAGGGAGCATGCGCACCAGAGCGAGTCAGTCGCCCCGCCCCCTGCGCGCGGCCCCACGCCCACCCAGGCTGCGCTTGCGCTCTGGGCACAACCGTTGCAGGGCGCCCAGGGCCCTGAGATAGACCATTGGACGCCAGCCCCGCCCTCTTTCCGCCCTGAGGTACCCGGCCTTGTGGCCCTAGGACGTTCCCGTCGCATGGCGGAGTGCTGCGGTTGATGCCCATGAAGTCCTTAGTCCTTCTATTTGCGCTGTTTCTATGGCCTTCGTCCTTGCCGGCGTATCCGAGTGAGTGACTTGCCTAAGGCGGCAGCGAGTCAGGAGACATTCCTGAGGGAACCATGGGGTTTCGGGGCCCGCCTGAATTCTGGCTCTTTGTTCTGGTCTTACACAACTTCCAAACCCCACTGTCCAGGGTCTTGCCCTCCTATGCTGAGGTGTGTCCCTCTCCTACTGAGGACCTCTTCCTTCCGAACCTGCACTCCTCGGAGTGACCTGGCAACGCAGTGGTCCAGACAGTGGATCCCAGACTTGACTGGGAATGCGCCAGTCTGGGCACATGGGGCTTGTGCGTAAGACATCCTCATCCCAGCAGAGACGTTCCTTGATGTTAACTCTGACCCCTTATACCGGAGAGTCGCTGGAGAGTCACTGCACGTGTGATAAAGTAGGGATGGGCAAACTGCGTCCAGTGGGCCAAGGTGGTCTGTTTTTGTATGGCTGGCCAGCTAAGAATAGTTTTTACATTTTTAAGTGTGAATATGAAATGTGAACTTTCCGTGATGTGAAAAAGTATGAAATTCCAATTTCATTGTTCATAAATAAAGTTTTATTGGAATACAACCACACTCATTCCCTTATATATTGTCCATGGCTGCTTTCCTGCATTATAACAGCAGAGTTAAGTAGTTGCCACAGTGACGGTATGGCCCACAAAGCCTAAAATATTTACTGTCTGGCCCTTTACAGAGAAAGTTTAATCCCTGTGGTAAGACATGGAGAACATGGATTGCTGGCAATGGTCTGGGACACCTACTGCCTGTGCACTCCCACAGAGCATTCTCAGGAGCACAGCATTCAAAACCTCAGTTAAGCAAAATTATGATTTATGACTTGTTTTTCCCCAATAGCTGAAAACTGATAAGGTCAAACTCATGGGTGCTAAGACTACTATATTAGCATCATGTGGACACCTTGAGGTATTTAAGTCAGGTATCTGATCTAATATTCTAGATATGACTTGAGGCTTGTCCATCTAGTCTAACTGTAGTTCATTGTAACATTTTGTAATGTTGAGGTTTGGTTTAACCAAATAAATAAAATTTAATAGGTGTAAAAAATTACTAAAGTTATACACAGCTATATTTCAGAATCATTAAAAGGCCTTAGTTAAAAATTATATTTTGAGAGTGAAAATACAACACAACCTAAATCATAAATAGTAGTGGCAAAAGTTCTGGATAAAGTGTCCTAGACAACTACAATTAGCCCCTTAAATACTAGCACTTATGATTGTTAGCTATTTTAAACAAAAAATCTTTGTAAAAATGTTCTTCGCCATAAAGGAATAGAACATACCGAAGACGATATTATCTTTTCTTGATGCCTGATAGTCATTATTATTAATACTAGTTATTGCATTTGGCAGTTGTAGATCAGTAAGTCTACTGACATATATGGAGAGTTTAGTCGAGGTGACATTAATATTGTCACATAGTACTCTATGGGACTGCTGAATAGCAATCCCTGGATACTCACTTAAACTCAATGCACTCTCCTGCCTAACTCCATAATTTCATGGCCTGTTCTTTCCCTTTGTACCTTCGTCCCTAAGCTTTCTTAAGGCTAGTAGGAAATGAAAAGATACTTCTCAGAAAAGGAATGATTTTGTGTTGAAGATACAGGTGATATAAGACATAAGGAAAATATATACAGGTCATAGATCATAGAAGATATTTTGGAAATTGTAATTTATCTCTTATCCACAGAAGTAGATGAAGGGATATATAGGGAAATGTTAACATAGCTACTTTCTCTATCTCTCTCATTCTTTTACTCTAAGTAATTTTAATTTTGTCTCTTTATTTTTGGAATAAGTATACCAAAAGAAACTAGTCTTATCATTGTGTTTGATTTAAATCAGTTGTGTATTCTTTATTTTATATGGCCACTATTCTAACAATTGTTGGTGAGAGTCACATAAAAAAATGCCCTCTCATGCCAAAGAAAAGGCAAGTGGGTTTTTATAATGAAGCAACTTCGACACTTTTTTTTCTGGAATACTAAGTTGTGAGGTTATCTTAAACAAACATCTTGGATATTAAGTAATTACTTTTGTTGAAAACCTCAATATTTCTTGTAACTGCCCATATCTTTCTAATGGGTCCAAGCCAAGTTAAGCTACCCACTTAATCTAAATTCACCTGGATATGAATGAGACTAGTGTGTATAGCAGTCTACACTTTTCTACATACACACACATCCTGATGGTGCTGGATAAACATCTTCTTTCTATATGCTTAAATTTATGTATATTCGATTAATTTCCCTAAATCCGATTACTTCATAGTTTTAAACATTTTCCAATTTAAAAAATCATCTTTAATGTATTTGCATTATACCATGCTTCTCTTTTTAATGAGAATTCTTTTTGCTTTTTAAAAATGTATAACTTCTAAAGTATCATTAACATGATTGTTATATATTTAAGTACTATTAACTACTATTAAAATAAATTATGTAATTTGCCTTTTATAATTTTAAGTCACTAAATATTCATGGACCTGAAGCTACAAACCAAAGTTCCTGTTTGTTTTTTGGGTTTTTTTTTTTTTTTTGGTTTTTCATGAATAAATTGTTTTTTTCCTGGTCCTCTCTTTGGATAGCTCAGCAAAGGTAGAGTTAATGATAGAGGATTCTTTTAAGCTCGGATAACAAAACCTCTTAACTTGCTTCTCTAGGTTAGTGTCAAAAGAAGGCTCAATATGTCAGTCTTGAACATCTATCTTTGTCCTTAGGAAGGCCTTTGTCCTAATGGACCACAGAAGGCAAGGGAAGTGGTAAGACAGCAAACAACAATAATTGTTCAAATCTGTTGGCAAATAAATTAAAAGGAGAAGCAGATCCTTTTTATTTCAGGTACATTCAAAAGGTAAAATTCACTTGTTTCTGGTGCTGCAAGTTCACTTTCCACTCTTTCAAGGCTCAAGGCTATGGCACTTGTGGAGGGTCTTGCAAATCTGAGAATGGAATATCATAACACACTTAATTAAATGTTTTAGATAATGAGGAGCACGTCATCTAATATGTAAATGTCCAAAGGGTGGCTTTTAGGGGAGTAGTAGTTTCATTAACTTGTCCTTTAATGTTTTTTGGGGGAAAAAAAGTTCTGTCTTTCTATTCTTTTGAGCTGCCTTCTACATTCTTTTCTTAGGATCCCATACGTTTTTAAAGACATCTTGTTCTCGAGACTGCTTTGTATCTTCCCTGCTCTGAATGAGATCAGCCATCCTCTTTCTTAATATCCAAGACATAGTAGAACATGGGATCAGAGAATATTAATTACTTAATATCCAAGACATAGTAGAACATGGGATCAGAGACCAAAGTTCCTGGAATCCATATCAGATTTATGGGCTGGGGCAATATTGTTATTTAGGTCATGTTACTGAACAGACCTAAAAGAGATATATTTTAAAGTTATGAGTTTATTTTATTTCCATTTAAATTTAACATTATTCATGGGATAACTTCTTGGTTTTTGATTCTTCACTGAAACTCAATTTGTATTCCTTTTTGACAATATAATTTAATGAAGCTGTTTTGGTTATCTGTTTCAGGATAAAAGATCCCCCCGCCTCCCCGCTTCAAATTTTATTATTTCTCCTGATTCAGTAGCTTACTGGACTCAGCTGGGCAGTTCTTCTGCTTCATATGGTGGAGCTGAGGTCACTCATACAGCTGTATTCAGCTGAAAGCTCAGCTGGGGTGAGAACATCCAACATGGCCTCTCATCTTCCAGGGTCTTTTCTCTACATGACTTCTTATCTTTCAGTAGTCTAGCTCAAGTGTTTTTATACCGTGGTAGCTTGCTTCCAGGAGAGAGTTTTACAGACCTCCAGAATGCAAGCTTTTATTAAGCCTATGCTGTGTCAGACTTGCTAATGTCCTATAGGCCAAGACAATCTCATAGAGCAAGCTCATATTCAGTGTGGGAAGACACTACCCAAGAACATAAATACAAAGAATTGCAAAGCAATAAAGTTACATTTCTTTTTTTTTTTCAGGTTTATTGAGATGTAATTGACAAAATTACATTTAAAGTGTACAACATGATGATTTGATATACATTGTGAAAGGATTCCCACCATTGAGTTAATGCACATCACTTCATATATTTACCTTTTGATGTGCATCATCGACTAAAGTCACTATGTTATACATTAGCTCCCCAGGACTATGTCTTATAACTGAAAGCTCATACCCTTTTACCAGCCTCTCCCTATTTTCCCCAACCCTTAACTCTACAGTTACATTATTTTCACTGGTATATTAAATTAATATGAATATAATGACTCGTTTGTTTTAGCTGTCAGCAAAAATTAAAACTTGAATTAACAAATTATAGGAAAACTGCTGGATAAGTAACAAGATATAATGTTTCCTTTTGTGACCACTTTGAGTATACCCCACTAATGAAGCACAGTTATTTGAGTTGGAAGTAGTATTTCAGCTCAATTATTTAAGTTCATTTTAATTTGAAGGTGTTGTTGTTTTAGCTGGCAGTTCTTACATAATGATGGCTTTCAGGTATTAATTCTTACTTGCAACAGCTAACTTCTGTAGAGTAAGGACAATCTATCTTTTGTGAGCCCACTTCATAACATGGATG
Organism: Pteropus vampyrus; assembly: GCF_000151845.1. Classification (NCBI taxonomy): domain Eukaryota; kingdom Metazoa; phylum Chordata; class Mammalia; order Chiroptera; family Pteropodidae; genus Pteropus; species Pteropus vampyrus. The sequence continues at coordinate 15,142,409 of NW_011888796.1, read as the reverse complement.
GAAAATACAAGCAATTTGTTCTCCAAACTTAAGGACATTCGTCCAGAGTCTGGTCTACCTATTAAGTAATTCAATGTTTGGATATATGTTAAGCTTTATATACATGAGTTTTTAATATCGGTAAGCCATGTTGTTTTTCACTTTTGTGGTAATAAAAATCATAGGCGGAGAGAAAAAAAATGACGTAGATGATAGAGGCTCTGTTCATCCCTCTGGTGACCAAATCAAAGTTGTGATGGAAAGAAGAAGCAGCAGCAAGGGAAAATCGCTTGGGATCTAGAGGAACAATTCATACAACTAGGGAGAAGTCCAAGAAAGCACCCTGCAACGACAGAAGGTAGGAAGGGGCAAGGATGCGGGGCTACCAGGTCCGAGTGGCTGAGTGAGACCGAGGCTGCGGCAGCAGCAGCTGCAGAAGCCTCTTAAAGGGGCCGCGACCGCGAGCGGATTTTCGCAGTGTTGGACCTGCTCGCTCTGAGCACCAGTGTTGATTCGGCTGCTCGCAGGGGGCACCAGGGACTTACAGGGAGACATTGTTGGAACAAAAGCCGAGGCGAGACTCACTCTGTACAGAAGTGCCGGCAGTATCCATTGTTTCCTGTTGAGCCCTGTCCCCTTCCAGTGTGCAGACACAGTGCCTCCATAGCCATGGCATCATCAAACTGGATTACAGAGGTCGCTTCGCCCAGAGGATTCCCTGAAAACCTGCCTCCCCCAACTCGTAGCTCCACCCAAGCCACATCCAGGTGTATCCTCAGTGAGTCAGGTGCTCCTTGCTGAGACTCACACTGGAGGTAGCCTTGGTTTCTGGTATGGCCTTTTGAGGCAACTATAAGCACAGCATCTGTGGATTGTTTGCAGAATCTTAACAGGTGGCCCCGGAGGGGCAGAGGCTTGGGCTAAGTTTGGCCTGCAGCTGACTCCCTCTCAGGACTGTGCCACTGGACACCTACTTCACAAATCCACACTAATAAGATTGGGAGACTTAGGAGCTTTGCTTAGTACATAGAAACAGACACAGAAAGGCAGCCAAAATTGGAAGACAAAGAAGCAGAAACCATATGAGAGAAGAGAACATAGATCCAGATATAATGGAGTCAAGTAGTTTAACATGCAGAGTTCAAAACACTGGTTATAAAGATGCTCAATGAACTTTTGGGAAGTGTAGATAAATTCAGTGAGAACTTCAACAGAGATAAAAAACAAAAATGGAAGTGGATATTATAAAAGAGAATCAGTCTGAAATGAAGAACACATTATCTGAGATGAGAAGTATATTAAATGGAATAAACAAAGTGAATAAAGAAGAGGATCAAATGTCCCATCTAGAGGACAAGAAAGCCAATCAGGACACTCAATCAGAATGGTAAGAAAAAAGATGCCAAGACTATAAAAATAATTTAAGGAGGATATGGGACACTATTAAGGATCCAAATATTCATCTGATTGGTGTGACTGAAGAAAATCAAGATGTTGAACAGCTGTTTGAAAAAATAATGATGGAAAACTTCCCTAATCTGGTGAAGGAAATGGACATACAATCCCAGGAAGTTCAGCGAATCCCCAAAATCAGGAGGCCCGCACCAAGACACATCATAATTAAAATACCAAAGATCAAATACAAAGAAAATATTAAAAGCAGCAAGAGAAAAAACAAATAACTACATATAAGGAAACACCCATAAGACTGACAGCTGATTTCTCAAAAGAAACTACGCAGTACAGAAGGGCTTGGCAAAAAATATTCAACAGAATGAAGACCAAGAATAATTTATCTAGCAAAGCTATCATTTAGAGTTGAAGGACAGATAAAGAGCTTCCCAGACAAAAATAAGCTAAAAGAATTTATCACCACCAAGCCAGTATTACAGGAAATGTTGGAGGGACTTCTTTAAGAAGAAAAACATGTATCAAAACAGGAATAAAGAATAGTAACAACTACATTCCTATCAATAAGTACCTTAAATGGAAAAGAATTAAGTGCTCCAACCAAAAGATAGAGTGGCTGAAAGGATAAGAAAACAAGACCCCTACATATGAAAAGGAAGAGAATGGATAAAGGTATTGCTTTGATGGACCTAGAAGGTGTTTAAGTCAGACAGAGAAAGATAAACACTATGTGATTTCACTTATATGCGGAATCTAAGGAATAAAAAGAACAAACTAATCAAAAACCGACTCACAAATATAGTGGGGTTGGGGGCTGGGAGAATGGGGGGTGGGAGAATGGGGTGAAGGGCTAAAGAAGTACAAATTAGTAGCTGATGAATGGTCACGGGGATAGAAAGCATGGCATAGGGAATGCAGTTAGCATTAATACATTGGCTAGGTGGAGGGTTAGAGGAGGGAGGGTGCAGTTGGGGGGACCATTTTATGAACTATATAGATGTCTAACCAATGTACTGTATACTTGAAACTAAATTTAAAATTTTTTTTAAATATCATAGGTGGAGACCGGTCAAGGGGTCATATATAGAAGGTAGAGGTTGTGTACACTTCCTTTCAAGACCACACCAAAATTATCACAAAACTTCAGAGCAGCCAGCACATGGAGTTGCCTGAGGTCTGGCTGAACAGACGAAACTAGGGGCAACTAGGGACAAAATAACAGGTCACCACAAACCAGTAGGAAGGGTGGAGATGTGAAACAGCCAGGTCCCAAAACTGCATGTGGCCATTGAGAATTGGAAGGGCTATTTTGGCTGCAGAGCCCTCTCCCCTACCTGAGTAGTGAAGAGTCCCAGCACCACACTGAGCTCCCCAGCCCAGTGTTCCAGAGCTGAGAAGAGAAGTCCCCATAACCTCTGGCTGTGAAAATCGACAGAGGTTGCGGCTGAGAGGAGGGCTGCAGCAGTTGCAGATGTTCCTCTTAAAGGGCATATGCCTGGCCTTACTCGCTGATGGACTCACTCTTTCTGAGCTCCAGTGCTGGGGCAGCTGCTCAAGGGACACAAGGGACACGAGGGACAGACGGGGAGGCACTGAGTTGTCAGGCTTCAGGGTGAGGGCTGCAGGGGTGGATTTCTCCTGAACAGATGTACTGGAAGTGACCATTGTTCCTTTGTTGAGCCCTCCCCACTCCCAGCGTGCAGATGCAAGCACCACCATATCTGAGTCTTCATGAACTTGGGTAATAGGTCGCTCTGCCCAGGTGATTCCCTGAGATTCCGCCTCTCCTAACTTGTGGGCCCACCCAAGCTACTTCTAGTGGTTTATTCTCTACAAATGAGCTGTCTTGGCTTCTACTGCAGACTTTCCTAAAATCTCCTAAAGGTACACAAAACCCAAAGAAGCAGCATCTCACCCCAGCATGCCTAGTACCTCTTGCTGAGTAGTCCCAAGCCCCGCACTAGTGGCAGCTAGCCTCAGTTTCCAACTTGACCCTTTGAGGCACCTATAAGCCCAGCATGGGTGACAGCCATCTGTGGATTGCTTGGTGATCCTTGCCAGGTGGCCCCAGAGGCGCACAGGCTGTGACTGAACTTGGGCTACAGCTGGACCCCTCCCAGGACTGTGCCGCCAGATCCCACAACACGACTACTACATAAAGCCACTCTACTAAAGCTGGGAGACTTAGGAGCCCTACCTAATACATAGAATCAGACTCAGGGAGGCAGCCACATTTGGGAGACAAAGAAGCATGTGCCACTTGAAAGAACAAAACAAAGCTCCAAAAATAGAATTCACCAAAATGGAGACAAGCAATCTACCACATGCAGAGTTCAAAACACTGGTTATAAGGATGCTCAATGAACTTAGGGGAAGAATAGATAAACTCAGTGAGAACTTTAACAAAGAGATAGAAAATATAACAATGGAGGTGGAAAACAATAGAAAACCAGTCAGATGTGAAGGATACCAAATCTGAGATGAATAGTACAGTAGAGGGAATCAGCAGTGTGGATGAAATGGAGGATCAAATCAGCGACATTGAGGATGGAATAGCTGAGGGCACCTAATCGGAATAGCAACAAGAAAAAAGAATCCAAAAAAAAAGAAGATAGTTTAAGGAGCCTCTGGGACAACATCAAGCATAACAACATTTGCATTATAAGGGTACCAGAAGGAGAAGAGAGAGAGCAAGGAATTGAAAATCTATTTGAAAAATAATGACAGAAAACTTTCCTAACCTGATGAAGGAAATAGACATACAACTCTAGGAAGTTCAGAGAGTCCCAAACAAGATGAACTCAAAGAGGCCAATACCAAAACATATCATAACTAAAATGCCAGAGGTTAAATACAAAGAGAGGATTTTAAAAGCAGTAAAAAAAAAAGCAATTAGTTACCTACAAGGGTGATCCTACAAGACTGTCAGCCATTTCTCAACAGAAACTTTGCAGTCCAGAAGGGCTTGGCATAAAATATTCGAAGTGAAGAAAACCCAGGACCTACAACCATGATTACTTTACCCTGCAAAGCTATTATTTAGAGTCAAAGGACAGATAAAGAGCTTCCCAGACAAGAAATAGCTAAAGGAGTTCATCACCACCAAGTCAGTATTTCAGGAAATGTTGGAGGGACTTCTTTAAGAAGAAGAAAAAAATATGTATCAAAAATATAAGTAAAGAATGACAATTACTACATATATATCAACAAGTACTTCAAATGAAAAAGAGTTAAAATGCTCCAGTCAAAAGATAGGGTGGCTAAATGGATAAGAAAGCAAAATGCTTACATATGCTGCCTAGAAAAAGACTCACTTCAGATTAAAAGACACACACAGACTAAAAGTAATGGGATGGAAAAGATATTTCATGATGGACCTAGAGGGCATTGTGCTTACTGGAGTAAGTCAGATAGAGAAAGACAAATGCCATATAATTTCACATGTATGTGGAATCTAAAGAACAAATACAAACAAACAAACAAACAAACCAAACTCATGGATACAGAGAACATTTTGAGGATTACCGGATGGGAGGGAGATGCAGGGGGTCAGTGAAAATGGGAGAAGGGATTAAAATGTATAAATTGGTAGTTACAAAGTAGTGATGGAGACATAAAGTATAGCATAAGGAATATAGCCAATAATATTGTAATAACTATGTACAGTGTCAGAGGGGCATTAGATTTATTGGAGCGATCGCTTTGTGAGTTACATAAATCTCTAATCACTATGTTGTATACCTAAAACTAATATAATATTGTATGCCAACTATAACTGAAAAATAAAAAATATTTTTAAAAATCATAGTTATATTTGTGTCTTTTAAAAAGAGCATTCCTGATTCCAGGTTAAATTATAGATACAATCGCCAATTGCCACATCATGATTATGGGCCAAGGGCCAAGTAAAAATGTATGAGTCCTTAAAGCACAAAGACCAGATATAATTCATTGAATTTTAACTTTGTTTCTTTATGTAAAAATTTTAAAGTTTATCTTTTCCTCTTTACTAAGCTACCAGGTTTCCCCCAATTATATGGAACATTTTGCTACTACTTTAACTTACCAGGTATTTATTCTTATACCAAACTACATGTTTAAATTAGCAATGTTAATTGGCTTTAAAGCCTCAGTTTTTCAAAATGTAAATTATATTTTAAGCATGTGATCAGATTGCATTCATATTGAGAGATATTGATTTTTTTTAGAATTCCATTTTGACTTAGAGTGCTTTGGGTATATATCTTTGTATGGCCTAAGTATTACATTATGTACACATAACTTATCACAATCTATTAGTATCAGCATTTTACCAGTTTGAGTGAAATGTAGAAACCTTACTTCTCTTTATGTCCTTTTACCATCTCCTACTCATATGATTGTCCTAAATATTTCCTTTACATAAAGAACCACATCAGATGGTATTATATTTTTTGTTTCATCTGTCAAACAATTTGGAAAACTCAAGAGAAGGAAAGTCTATTGCATTTATCTATATTTTTGTTCTTTTTGGTATTTTATCTTCCTTCCCAATGTTCTAGGATTCCTTCTATTATCATTTCCTTTCTGTTTAATGAACTTCGTTTAGTCATTCTTTTAGGATAGGTCTTCTGATAAAAACTTCTCAATTTTCCTTTATCTGAGAGGTCTTGATTATCCTTTCATTTCTGAAGGATATTTTCCCTTGATAGAGAATTCTGGACTTTTTTTTCAGCACTTGAAAAGTATGATGTTTCGTTTTGAACTCCATGGTTTCTCATGAGAATTAAAATTGTCATTCAGATTGTTTTTCTCCATAGATAAGGTGTCATTTCCCTTTTGCTTCTTTCAAGGTTTTTTCTTTGTCTTCAATTTTCGGAATTTAGATCCCAATATATCTTGGCACAGGTTTCTTTGGGTTTATCCCTTCCAAGACTCGGATGACATGAATATTAGATCTTTTTGTTATAGTCACACAAGTCTCTGAGACTCTGTTTTTTTGGTTGTTCATTTGTTTGTTTGTTTGTTTTGGTTTATTTTCTCTGTAGCGATCAGATCGGGTAATTGCTATTGTTTTATCTTCCAGTTCACTGATCTGTTCTCTGTCCCCTCTATTCTGCTGTTGAGCCTATCCATTGAATTTTTTTCATTTCAATTATTATTGTTTTTCCAGTTCTAAAATTTCAATTTGGTTCTTCCTTATATATTCTATTTCTTTACTGAGATTTTCTATTTCTTTGTTAAGACTTTTTATCTTTCATTTGTTTCAAGCATGTCCATGATTTCTTGTTGAAGCATTTTTATGTTGGCTACTTTTAAATCCCTGTCAGATAATTCTAATATCTGTATAATCTCAGTGTTGGCATCTGTTGACTATTCTTTCTCATTCAAATTGAGATTTTCCTTGTTCTTGTTATGACCACTAGCTTTTGAATAAAACCTAGGCGTTTTGGGTATTATGTTACAGATTTAAATAGGCTTCTGACACCACTTCGGCAGTGGAAGAGGAATGTTGCCTTGTTACCACCCGGTGGAGATGAAAATCCAGGTCCTCAGCTTTATCTACCAGAAGAGAAGGTATTAATTTATACTTGGTAGTAGCACTTCTGTGAGATAAGGGCAAAGGGGTTGAAGCACCTCACTGAAGCTGGATGAGGGTGGAAGCTAGGTTTTCCACTCAGCTTTTGCTGATGGGGGTCAAGCTTCAATATTTTCTCTGGTGTTTGGCTAGAATAGAGCGCTTATTGTCTTAAAGTATTCTGTCCTGCTAGGCTACCACTTTCCTGGTTGTTTGGCTATAAAAGGAGTAGTCTTTACTTGGGGCCTTTTTTGTCTTTGTCCATTGGTGTTTCTGGGTTGCCAGTCTGGGGTGTATGTGGCAAAAAGAAAACCCAGGGAACTCACTGCTATGTCATTGCTTGGGCCCTGAAGTCCCTAGTTGGTTTGCCTTCTTCTTTCCACCTTTCAGAGTCTTCTCATGCTTGTTTTATATATAATGTCCAAGGTTTTAACTGTGCTCTGGTAGGAAGAATAGGGGGAAAAGTACATATTCTCTATCTTTTTGGAAGTAGGGGTTCAGATATATTGTTTTAAAACATTTTATAGGGCTTACGGAAGAGACAATGTGTTTTATAAGTAAACAAGAACATCTAAGTGGAGTATACATAGGTATTAAGTGACCTGTTTTTATTTTTAATTTTGGTCAAAATATGTTGGAATTAGGTTTTCAATGCTTTTGTCTATTATTTTCCAGTTTGTGTACAAAGTACTAGTTCTTAGAAAAGAGAATTGACTATTAGACATATGTCGAAATTATTTAAGTAGAATTTTATCTGAGTGGTGATTCATAATACTCTAAATAAATTAGAATGTAAATAAGTTGAACATTTTGAGAATTTGTCTAAAATTCTCCTTTAACTTTTCATTTTTATAGGCATTCTTAACTAGCAGCATTCTTTTTACTTTATAAGCAGTTTGATCCCAAACTTCAAGTCTTTTTCTTTTAAAAGTCTTTAGATAAATACACATGCTATTAATTTAAAATTGTCTTCATCTACAGGTCCATAATTAAGAATGTCAGGAAATATAATCAAGGTAATGCCAAAACCAAATACAATTCATATTAACTACAATCGGAGAATTACAACACTTAAAAACTAAACATAGAACATTTTAATTGAAAAATTCTTTTGGCCTTTATGATTCTACAATAATGTGTAGGTTTTATAATAACCAGTTTTTAAGACACCAACTATTTGGTTTGTAACATATTTCAACTTAAATCCCCTATTCACATGTTGCAGGAAGCGACACCCGACGGAGGAAATTGGACACTCAGAGAAAGGAGAATTTATTGGCTGGCAGAGCGTGTGGGGTTAACAACACCATGCACGAGCTCTCCTTGCTTAGATTTATTACACTTTATATACCTCTGCAGTGTCCATGCAGGGGGCATGTGATTCCTTTGAAGTTTTACATGCACTTCGTGACTCAGGTTGGGGAGGGGCTGCAAGCGGGGAGGAATTTCCAGACAACTGGTCTTATCTATTTACAGGACATTTTGTCTTGTAGTACCCAGAACCTTGGCATTATCAGCACTGTTATAGGATTCTTGAACAGAGAGATGGGACACTGAGGCTATAAGCAGGAAGTAGCACTTATTGATGCTGGCACCAGCTCAGCGGATTCCTATCCAAAGGCTGAGCCCCAATTGTAACATAATAAGCAGTTTTATACAGTCTTGTAATTCCTACACAACTACAGAGATAAGGAAGAACATAAGTTGGGTAGCAAGCTATGAATCAACAAATGTGAGCTGGAGAGTCCTTGAAGTGGGGGAGATAGCTATGGGAAACTATGTTAGTTGGAGAGCAGTGAGCAGAAGGCAGGGAGAGAGCAGTTAAGAATGGACTTTAACCTATAGTCGGTCATTTCTGCAGGCCTTTTCCTTTGCATTTTTCAGATGCCTCTTCTCTCTTAACATTATATTTGTATGTTTTCCAAAACAATTCTTGAAAAAGTTATCTATATTAGCTGAAGTACAAAAATCCAAATTCTATGTAGATTTGGATATGCCCTATTTACTTTCCAGTTTTATATTCTGTGATAACTACACAATCAGCACACAAACGAAATGCATAAGAAAATACTGTTCTAAAAAAGTAAAGTTTTTAAAAAGACCTAAATTTTACCAATATTCTTCTAAAGTTTTAAATTATAGCATAAAATAAGGAACTCCTCAAAGAAATATTAAAATTGCCTATTTTCATTTTAACCATATATTTTATTATCTTTTGAAGTAAAGGTATTTCATATAAAAGTTCTCAAATTTGAGATTACATACTTTTAAAAACTATATTTCCCCCACTCTTTTTTTTTTTTTTTTTTGAGCCAAAGAAGAGGTGGGACTGGTTTAGTTTTCCTTTTTTATTCAGCTTAGAAACTGTTGGTTCTTTGAGATTAAGGTGACATGGTTTTTCTTTACTTAAAACTTCAGTCTCAAAGAAACTAGGTATATTACTGTGTAAGATTTTTAATGTTAGCATTTTACTATCATTACATTTTATTGTAACTTTTGGCATGCCATCACTTTTTAGGAGCATAGAAGCAATTTTTTTTTTTCTTTTGGAGTGTACAGTTTTTCTGGAACAAAATTGTTCATTTTAGCTTTACTGATTAGGAAATCTCTCCAGAAACAGATAAAGGTGTAGCCTTTTAGGTTTTTACCCAAAACACATTCAAATATATCCATTATTTTAAATAGACATTGTAGAAGAAATTATTTGTTTTTTATACCTGTTACCAATTGGAGGTTTATGTATGCAATTAGATATTTAAATTAGTGCTTAATAGTGCATTTTTTAGAACTTGAGTCTTACAGATATCATTTTAAAAACTCAGTTTATAATATATTTTGCAGAGATGACAGAGCACTAAGTTTTCTTGTTTTTTTAAATTCAATGTCTTTAACAAATAAAATAAGCCTGTTTATTTAAATATATATAACCATTATTTGTAGTTTAAAATGACTGACTAGACCTAAAAAAACACTTTTTAATTTATTAAAATTTTTCAATATCTTTGGCTACAGAAATCATAGTTTCTCAGCTGAGATAGTGAAACCAAACCACCCCTAACTCTTTGGTAGAGGGAAAAAATCTTATGAGTTCTATTTTCAGACCAATAGTCTTAAATTTAAGAAATTTTATGTTAATTTTCTCTTCATTCAAAGTAATAAAAATTATAGCATAATGAAACAGGGAAATAAAGCTCTTGGTTTATATGTCTTCAATTAGCTCTACTAACTAACATCTATTGATAAAATTAAATTATTATATACTCTAGTTCTTTATTTTTTAAATTTATTATTGTAACATTGGTTAACAAAATCCAGTAAATTTCAAGTGTACAATTCAACAGTAAGTCATGTATTGCATTGTATGTTCACCACCCATAGTTAGATTTCTGTCACCACGTATTTGTAAACTCTAGCTCTTTAAAAATGATTTTTTGTGTTATCTTTGTGTTAATGTCCAGTAACTACGAGCATGACATTTTAAATATATAATACACACACAATAAAGTGCACAAATTGCAAGTGTACAGCTTAATGAATTTTTGTAGTTAATACCACTGTGTAACCAGCACCCAAACCACGTAATAAAAAATATTACCAGCCTAGACTAGTTTACAAACATGCTATTTTAATGTATGCAACTTTTAAAATCTTGCATAGAAATTTATGTGACTAGAATTTTCTAAATTTCTAGATAAACTGGG
>NW_011888796.1:15114672-15131712 GCF_000151845.1 Pteropus vampyrus | reverse complement strand
CATGTAACCACATGAGTTATTAGGTTAACCAAATAAAAACTTTTAATATGACAGATCAAACTGCTTATATTTTTCATCCATCTAATAAAGGACAAGCTTCCCTTAAGTAATATTGTAATGCTGCCGCCAAGAAAGCATTGTTAATCAAGCATCAACAATCTCAAATTAGAATTAAAGAATTGAAATAGAGAATATATCAGACAGTTGTGTATTTAACAACAAAACTTTTAAAAACTACCAATAACCCCAAACAAGATAATTTGACTGTTAATTAGTTGAATAAAGTCAATTTATACAAAGGCATTTGTAATTAATGTTCAACCTTGTTATTCAGTTGGTACTTTTACGTTAAGTTTTAATATTAATAAAATGTTATTGACAAACTAATAATTATGCCAGTTTTAATCAAGATTTCCAGCTAAAGTAATAGTTGTATGGCTTATCACATTACAAAAAGGAAAGCAATTATATATTTAGATGAGGGGTTTAAAATTAAGGTAGGAATGCCTTAAATTAATGTTAAAACATAATTGGATAATAGCCAAGATATGGAAGCAACTAAATGCCCATCAACAGATGATTGGATAAAGAAGTTATGGTTCATATATATAAAATGGAATATTACTCAGTCATAAAAATGAAATCTTACCATTTATAATGACATGGATAGATCTAGAGGTTATTATGCTGAGTGAAATGTCATACAGAGAAAGATAAATACCATATTATTTCACTTACAAGCAGAATCTAAGGAATAAAAAGAACAAAGTAATTGAAAACAGAGTCACCAATATAGAGGACAATCTGGTGACAGCCAGAGGGGATGGGGGTTGAGGGGGTTGGGAAAAAAGGGGTGAAGGGTTAAAGAAGTACAAATTAGTAGTTGATAGATGGTCATGGGGATGGGGAGCATGGCATAGGGAATTCAGTCAGCAGTAATGTAATAGCTATGTATAGAGACAGAGGGAAGATAGAGTAATCAGAGGGATCATTTCATAAACTATGTAAATGTCTAACCAATGTACTGTATACTTGAAACTAATAATAAAATAAAATAAAATGCTTAAAAAACAATTGGAAAAGATCAGTAAAAATTAATGTCTAAATATATATTTTTTCTAATTTTGTTGACTAAAATGGCCTAAGAACAATGTCACTCCATAACACCAGTCTTGATATGCACATTTAGCCCTCAGATTTTTGTTTCTAATATTGTTTTCCATTAGAAGAAACCAGACTCTTTGAAAAGAGCTGGTTTTAATGTTTAGGGAGATACAATATGGACTGGAGGGGTAAGGGTGGAAGTGGTTTAGGAGATGAGAGGGAGGCAGACAGTAGTAACTGCCAGAGAGCAAGCAAGGATGCTTTAAAAAATCAGAGGTTACTTCAAAAAGGGACAGCTTACAGTGGCTCCAACTGGCTAAGTTATGACCATTTGAGTATAAAAAAGAAAATGATAATACAAGTTAGGACTATAAAAAGCCCAGAGTCATAATGAAACTCAAAAGTTTAAGAACTACTTTGCAAAGAATTAAAACTTTACTCAGGTGAATTTTATTCAAGTATTTAAAAATATCGTTTACATTTAATTTTATTTGTGTTCCCAAGATAGCAAAAGTATTTCAAAACACAAAAACTAATACAAATCATTGCTTACAAAAATACTGTACTTTCTTCCTATAAAATATTTGTGGACAGGCTCATGATTTATTTGCTATTCCCCCCAGAGGCTACTCACAAACAATATTCACGTATTAGAAGATAAACTATCTTATTGTTTCAGAAGTTAATGAAATGTGTCAGGATGGTCCAATCCTACTAGGGAGCTCTTCCAACTGATCCTGATGGCTCTACCACAATGAGATAAAGAGAACTTGGTGCTCCAAAGCCAAGTGAATTTGATAACGGGTTCACCAGTTGTTGCTGGTTGCTACCTTACCTTCTCTTCTTCCCTATATGGTTCTTGAAAGGAATAGAGTGGATAAAACATCCCAAAGACATTAGAAGCCAAAGACTTACACATCAGGTCTTCTGCTTTCATGGTCCAAAATAATCTTGCTCTGTAAATCAAATTTGTACCATTTAGTCCTAGAAGATGAAATGAGAAATAATGTATTTGTGTTGCTTACTCTTCAGGTAAAAGATATCTAATATTCCAGATTCTTGGATTTGTGGCTTCAAGGCCAAGAAAATTTAATGACTTAAAAATGTATAAGAGGCCTATCTCAAAAAAAGTTTAAACACCGATAAAAGCTGATTAAATAAAATAGTACATATAATATGATTCTAGTTGTACAAATATATTATTTATAATCTTGAAGACCGTTAATAAATATATAAGAAGGCAATACAACTCACATTGATCTATGGATTCAATACGATCCCTAGCAAAAGCTCAGCATGTTACAGCTTTTGTGTGTGTGTGTAAATTTTTCAGTTTGACTCTAAAGACAAACTATAAAACACAAAACGCATAATAGAATGCTCTTAATATAGTATGCAAAAGTGCTGTCACCCTGCGGTCATCAGAGAAAGTTGTAGCCATCCTCTATATAAAAGATAACAGGGAAAGTAAGGTGTGCTTGAAATGTGGTGTTATCAGTTAATTGTCCAAAAGTACCTTTATAAATTTCATCACGTGGGACATACCAAGTAACTGGTACTGATCCATTCTTAAGTAGTCCTTGAAAATAATATTAACTCAATTATTTTTTATTCATTTTTCCCTATAAAAATGTTTCGCACACTTACAACATTCTAGGCACCCGCTGAACTAGGTGTTGGAATATGCATTGGCGGGAAAAAATTGATCTGATCTTTGTTAGAAAAAAAATCCCAGCTTTCTTTTTTTGCTGAAATTAACAAGATGATACTAAAATTTATATGGAATTGCAAGGAATTCAAAACAGCCCTTAATCCTGAAAATAAAGAAGAAAAGTCAAGGATTCATACTTTCTGATTTCGAAATTAAAATTGCAGTACAAATGCAGTACTGGCATGATAATAGATATATAGATTAATGCAATTGAATTGAGAGTCCCGAAAGAAACTCTTACATTTATGATCAATTATTTTTCAGTGAGGATGCTGAGAGTTCAGTGGGGGAAAAAATAGTCTTTGCAGCATACAGACATCAGACAAAGGAATGAAGTTGGATCCTTACCTCAAACCATATATAAAAATTAACTCAAACTGGATTATATATCTAAATGTAAGAGCTAAAACCATAAAGCTTTTAGTTAAAAATATAGGACTAAATCTTTGTGTCCTTGGATCTGGTAGCAATTTCTTAGATATGACTCCAAAAGCACAAGCAACAAAGGAAAGAAATAGATAAATTGAACTACATCAAAATTTTAAAATTTCATGCTGCAAACAATAACCTTAAGAAAGTGAAAAGACAACTCATGGAGTAGGAGAAAATATTTTCAAATCATACATATTGATAAGGGACTGGTCTCCAGAATATATAAAGAATTCTTACAACTCAACAATTAAAAAAAAAAATTAAAACGTGGGGAAAATACCAGAATAGATATTTCTCCAAAGATATACAAATAGCCAACAAATGTAAGAGAAGATGTTCAATATCAATAGCCATTAAAGAGATACGAGTCCAAATCACAATGAGATATGACTTCATGCCCACAAAGATGGCTGTAATCTAAAGGACTGAGAATAACAAGTATTGGAGTGATACGGAGAAATTGGAACCCTCATCTACTGCTGGTGGGAATGCAGCTGCTTTGGCAGTTCCTCAAAGCATTAAACACAGTATTGTCATATGACCAAGCAATTCTACTCCTCGGCATATGCTCAAGAGAAATGAAAACATACTTCCACACAAACATTTGTACACAAATGTGCTCATAGCAACATTACTCATAATCACTAAAAAGTGGAAACAACCCATCAACTGATGAGAGCATAAACAAAATGTGGAATATTCATATAATGGAATATTATTTGGCCATAAAAGGGAATGAAATACTGATACATGCCATAATATAGACGGCCTTAAAAACATGCTAAGAGAAAGAAGCCAGTCACAAAAGAACATGTATGGTCTGATGTCATTTATATGAAATGTCTATAATAGGCAAACCTACAAAGATAAAGTAGGTTAGTATTTGCCTAGGAGTAAGAGAGATAGGGAAATTGGGAATGGATTTATTTTAGGGGTAATGAAACTGTTTTAAACTTAGATTGTGATAATAGTTGCACAACTGTGAATATACTAAAAAGAATTAAATTGTATACTTTAAAATATGTATTAAAACTATGGAAGTATTATAACATTGCTTAAGATTGTAATTTAGTTAAAATTATGTTAATTCTTTGTTACTTTAGATAGTGATAAAATCCAATAAAATAAAATGAATAGAACTTAAACAAATTTAGTTAATGTGATCTAAATTTATACCATGCCATTTAGTAAGGGCCAGTTGGAAGAAGTGCAGGGGTTTTCTGTAAATTTGAGCTGTTTAACTACAATGTTTATGTTGTTTTAGATAAACTTCAGACTTAGAAATTTAGAAAAATATGGTTAAAGCTGTATCTTTTATTATTATTTAAAAAAAAACTGCCTACTTTGCCTAAAATAAGAGAACCTTTTTTTTATTGCCCGAATTTTCTCCCTAATAATTACTGGACAGTTAGCAAAACAAAAACCAAAATCGGTCTTTCCTCTACAGCATTCTTCTATACAAATTTTTACCTGTGATTATTTCCTTAAGATAATTACTGGAGGTACATTTAATTTTATATTTGCCAGCATTTGGTTCATTCATTCAATCATTCATTTAACAAGTGCTTTTTGACTGTCTGCTTTAGTTCTAGGCATTGGTTAGATTGGGGATATAGAGAACAAAGCAGATGTTGTCACAGCTCTCAAAGAGCTTACACTATGTAGCAGTTAACAAATATTAAACAAATATATAGTTAAAATTACCCTAAGTTCTATAAATAAAAAATCAGTGTGCTAGAGAGAGACTAATGAAAGATCTGGAAGTAAGGAAGTGAGAAAGTTCTGTTACTAAGAAAGTAACATACACATGACAATCCTAGGTTTTATTGTTTAAAAAAAATTTTGCTCCATGACTGGCAGAATAAAAATTGTTTTTAACTTGCATTTCTTTTATGAACAGTGAATTTTAGCAAGTTTTCATGCCAGTTGGCTTTTATGTTATTCCTTATCCCCTCTTCTTCCTCCTTTAATGGGCCATTCTATGAGAAGGAAATACATATTTTGAATATATTGATTGTTAATTGAAATTTTATATTTCACTGCTCATTTTAAATCATGATTTTATTATTTTCCTTAGGATAAACTCAAAACTAATTAATTTGTCTTTTACCTCGTGTGAGTGAATTTATTCTTTTGTAAGTCATTGACTGTCAGTTTCTACCCATACTTTATAGTAGGAAAGCATAGTAAATCTGGATCAGTTGTTTTTAATACTTCCAAATACATCTTAATATATGAAAAGGGTGTATTTCGGTCCAGTTGTCAGCAGAGTAAAATTTTGTGTATTTTATTCGCTTACTTCATTTATTGATTATATGTTAATATTCACATGTATTTGAAGAGAGTTGATTATTTCCAGATAATTATATCACCATGTTCCTGCTGTTTTGCCAGCATCCTTGTATTATCTTTTTATGACAGCATTGTGTAGTTGTTATGTGTACCTGCTTTGAAATAAGGCAGCATGTGTTCGAATTCTATTCTTACCGCTTAAAGTTGAATATAATCTTAGGCAGATTACTTATCCTTTCTAAGTGTCCTCCTTTTCCTCTTTATAAAAGCACTCCTCACATTCAAAGCCCTTAATATCGTGCCTAACACATAGTAATTGCTCAGTCAGTCAGAGCTATTATGGTCCTTTCGATCACTATTTTCCAATTTTCCCTTCAGATTTCATACCACTTTTGTTCCTACATTTGTTCCTACAGTTGTTTTACCATTTTGTTTACTTTCCTGTTATTTCTGTCATGTGTTATTTCTTTGTATTACTTCTTTCTGTTGTTCTATTTCAAGAAGAGAAGTGCAGACAGCCTCACACTCAACTTTAACTTTCATATCTGTGATTTCTGCTAATCTCAAGCCTGCTTAGCAGGTAGCCATTCTGCTAGAGGCCTAGAAAGCAGCACTGTGGTTTCTCAAGGTGGAAGAGCTTGGTTAGCTACGTTCTGAGACTTTACTATGCTTGGTTGGATCACTACCTGGTAAAAATAGAGGGTATATTATAAAGTATACCAGTGTGGACTACCAATATTCAAAGTATAATAATATAGCTTCTAGCTGAGAAGTCTGGTCTTCATAAGAATTTAAATGTGTTCATCCTTCTAGTACCTCCTGAAAAATGGGGAAAAGAAGGTTTTCACAGTGACCAGAGCCAATTGTAGGGATATTTGAATTTTGACTATCTTTTACTGTGTTGGCTCCAAACATTTTTATGAAGGTCAAGTTGATTTTCAAGAGCAGTTTTGATTAGTGGAACTGAGAAAGTCAATATGAAATATGTAGATGTTTTAGAGGGACAAAAGCAAGAGGTGAGAAATCTGTTGAGGAGAGAATGATGGATTTAATAACAGAAATATGTGGAGACAAAGGGTACATGAAAAAGGGAGGAAAAGCAAAGTTGAATGTAGAGCGCTCTGTTAGGCAGCCATGAACAGGCTTTTTAAAGTGTTACCTGAGTAACAGTATAAAGGGATAACGAGTAGTTCAGGTTTTTTTAGGAATCAACTAGCAGTAAGCATCTCCTTTTCTTGTCCTTTGATAATCTAATTCATCTCTTAGTAACCTGGTATCCTATTTAGGTTAAATAGGATACGAGACAAGTTAAATGATTAAAAACTGAATGATTGCCAAACTATAATCTAATGGAAATGTCTTCTTAAAAGCATTTAAGCCTTTGTTGGTAGCAGATTTTAGATTTGCTTATGAATAGTTGCCCCGAATCAAAATTCTTTCAGAACAGCTTTTAAAAACCATTTTATTATGGAAAAATTTCAATATATATACAAGTAGAAAGAATGGAACAATAAATCTTCCTATATCTATAATCAACTTCAACTATTATTAACTCAAATTAATCTTGTTTTATTGCTATCTCTATTCACATTCCTTTCCCTTTAACTTCCTCGGTCCCTCTCCCCAACTTCTCAGACTTGGATTATTTAGAAGTAAATTCCAGACATCATATGATTTTATTAGTAAATAGTTCAACATGTAGCACTAAAATATAAGTACTTAAAAAAAACACACCAGTGTGAATTTCATACCTAAAAAGATAATCATTCCTTAACGTTAAAAAAAAAAAATCTGGTCAGTGTTCAAACTTTCCTGATTTTTCTCTTCTAATTCATTTGATTGAATTGAAATGCAAATAAGATTTGTACATGTAATTTGTTGATACATCTGTTAATTCTCTTTTAATCTATATTTCTTCCTTCATCTCTATTTTCCCCCTTGCAATGTAAATGTTGAAGAAATTGGATCTAAATGTTCTGTAGTTTCCCGCAGTCTAGATTTTGCTGGTTGCATCCCCATGGTGTAGTTTATATACATTTTTTGTTGTTCCATGTATATTATTAGTTAGACCTAGAGAGACCTTGTTAGAGTCAAGTTTGACCTTTTTTGCAATACTACTTTATAGATGGTATTGTGTTCTTTCATCAGGAAGCATATAATGTCTGATTTTGTATTTTTTTGTGATATAAATGATCATTGGTATTGATAATCATTGCGAAATGATCATATTCTAATTACAAATGGCTTCTTCATTTATTAGCTGGAATACTTTATAAATTGAAACTTTTCCTCATCTTGAGCTATATTTCCATATGCAGTTGGGTCTATTTCTGTATTTTCTGTTCTTTCCATTCGCTATCTATTCATAGACAGTGCTATACTGTTTTATAATAGAGACTTTATAATATATTTTAATATCTAGTAGGGCTAACTCCTGTTTTTCTGGCTATTCTTACTCATTTGTTCTTAAAATGAACTTCATGATCCATTTTCCTATCTCCAGAGAACAATTAATGATATTTTATTAAGAGCATTTTAAACGTATACATTAACAGAAAGAATATGACGTCTAACCATCTTTATGATGTTGAATCTTCTTGTCTGAGAACGTGATGTATCTTTCTATTTGTAGGGTTTGCATTATTTCTTTCAGAAGGTTTTATCATATTCCTGTGTCAGTTTTCTGTGGCCGCTATTATAACAAATTACCATAAATTTATGGTGTCTCAACCTACCAGAAATTTATTCTCTCCCTAGACACCAGAGTCTAAAATCTTTTTCACTGAAGCAAAATCAAGGTGTAAGGCAGTGCTGTGCTCCCACTGGAAGCTCTAGGAGACAATATTTTCATTGCCTCTTCCGCTTTTCTGGTGACCGTTGGCATTCCTTGTCTTGTGGCTACTTCACTCTATTCTCTGCCACCTCCTCCATGTTACCACCTCCTTGTCTATGTTTGTATCAAATCTCTGTCTCTCTCTTATAAAAACATTTGTAATTGGATTTAGAGCTCACCCAGATAACCTAGGATAATCTCTTTTGTCAAGATCCTTAACTTAATTACATTTGCAAGGACTTGATTTCATGTAAAGTAATATTTACAGGTCCATGGATTAGGACCTGATCTCTGAACATCTATATTCAGCATAGTTCCTCATATAGATTTGGGGCATGTCTTTTAAAATTTATTATCTAATAATAAATATTTTATTTTTTAATTATCAAAATAGCATCTTCTTTCTCATTTTATCTCATAATTGGTTTATATTTATATATTGATTTTTGTATGTTGATTTTCTAACTTGCTACTCTACTGAATTCTTTTACTTTTGTGGTAGCTTTTCAATGGATTCCTTTGTGTTGTCTAGATATAGAATTAAATCATCTGCATATAAAGATAATTTTACCTTTTTCTTCTGGATTCTCATGCTTCCAATTATGTCCTCTTGTCTAATTATTTTGACTAATATCTCCAATACCATGCCAAACAGTAATGGCGATATTAGCATCCTGACCTTGTTTCTGTCTTTAGCGGGAAAGCTTCTAGAGTTTTTACTATTTGGACCCAAATCACATTTTTAATGTTCTTTTTAGGGACTTAAGTTTATATTTTAAAGTAAGAAATCTAAGCAATTACCTTTATAGAGAATATTATTATCTTATATAGTGCTCTGTAGCTTTTAAAGTGTTTTCAAATGTCTAATTTATTTGGTTTTATGAGATAAAAGGGCAGATATAGTATCTTAATTTTATGGTTAAGTAAATGTTCGGAGAAATTAAGTAATTACTTAAGGTCATGATGATAGAAGGTGGTAGAGCCAGGACCAGAATCAAAGATTTTTTTTTCTCACTGCATTAGGCTTCATATTCATTTTACTTAATATTTTCCTTCAGGACAATGCAATTTATACATATGAGAATACATAAGTTATTTTTCTTTTTAAAATGTAACTTTTAATGGTTTACTATATTAAGTAATCAGGTATGTGTGCTTGTGTGTTTTTTATAGATAAGTCTAAAGTCCCCTTTAATGACCAACTTCAGTCCCATTTCCTCTCCTTAGAGGCAACTACCCATGAGTTTGTTGTTTGTTTGTCTTTTTTTTTTTAAATCCACCAAGTATGGTACTATGTCCATGATTTAAAAATATTACTATAAGGTTAATATCAAAATCTAACTTATGTTACATAGCTTCCTTTTTTGACCGGTCATTATCATATGGATTTTGAAGTATGCAAGGTGTTTCTAAGCATGACATAAAATTCAGAATCTACTTTTAAAATCTAGATCTCTAGACAAGTGCAGTGTCTTTCCACTATCACATTGATGTTGAATTTTGTCTGAGAACATGGTGTTTCTTTCCATTTGTAGAAGTTTGCATTATGTTTTTCAGAAGATTTTATTATATTCCTGTGTCAGTTTTCTGTGGCTGCTATAACAAATTACCATAAATTTATGGTGTCTCAACATACCAGAAATTTATTTTCTCCCTAGAGGCCAGAGTCTAAAATCAGTTTCACTGAGCCAAAATCAAAGTGTAAACTGTTCGCATTAAAAATTTTTTTAAATTTAGAGATATGCTTTCCATATTGATTAAACTTCATCTGGTCTAAGTTGTAACAGAAGAGGTAAAGAAGAAAGAGGAATGTAAATATAAAACATTTTTAGACTATTTCACGCTTGTCAAACAGCTGAATAAAAGTGCCTCCTGAACAGAAAGTTTGTTACTATATTTCATTTCGCCTGCAGAGGGAGGGTTCAGGTAGGAGTTATACATTAGAGTTTGGTAAAAAGTGATTTACTTCCTTGAATTAAATCAATTTTTATCCACAATAGTGGCAAAATCAATTCAAAATTACATGCAATACAAAATTTCAGCTCTTAACATTAAAAACTACTGACTCAGGAGTAGGGGAGTTGAGCAGAATTTAGGAATATCTTATTCAATAATCTTTTCTGTTTTCCACATTGGAAATGAGAGGCTTCACCACTCAGATGCTGCAAAATACTAGCATAAATATAACGGTCATTTTTGTTGTAAGACTGAAAAGTTGATGGTTTAGACTGGAATCTGCAAACTTTTTCTGGAAAGGGCCAGACACCATTTTCAGCTCTGTAGGTCATGTGGTCTCCGTTGAACTACTCAACTCTACTGTTGCAGCCAAAAGCAGTGATGAGCAATACAGAATGAATGGGCAAGACTGGCTGGGTTCTAATAAAACTTTATTTACAAAAACTGAGGGTAGATATGACCCACAGGTTGTAGTAGATATTTGCTGGGTTGAAGGCAGTGGTATACTGGTAAATGTTTAACAACTGACTTTATGGAGAGATAGGTAAGCCCTGATTTATAGTATTTGCCCCATCATGGTTGATTTCAAGCTACCTACTTGACATCATTGAACAAGGAGGTAGAAAAAGATATACAGTGGTATATATAGTATAGTATTTCTATCATACAGATATCCTAGATGTAAGTAACCTTAAGAGCATAAAAAATAGTAATATGAAATAATAAGAAAGTGATGAGTTTTGAATATTTATTACCTTTGTTTTTAATATAATTTATTTAATTGCAAATTTAGATAATTTAATTTTTAAATGATGTCTATGTTTAAGATCTGTCCCATAAAATCCCTAAAACTTTAATAAATGGCTCTGGTGAGCCAGTATGAACCTACTCCAGCACACTACTGTGTTGGAAGACATAATCAAGAATTTTGTTTTAATAAGTTGTACTGAATGGTAAGTTGTATGGGAGAGTAAAAACAAAAAGCTACAGAGAATATGCACCTTTTAACACAATTTTGCTCATCTGTTTCAATAAGAATCTGAAAAGATAATTTCGCTCTTTTTGAGAGTTGACTGTGTCAGAGGTGCTTTATTTCTTGGTTCTTTGTCTCAACTTTTAAGTGATGTCATGTGGAGTAAATTTGGGTCAGTAGATTTTGTCAGTATGTCATATATAATAATAGATGTTACTTATTGTTTGATTTTTTTCCCTTAAGGCATAACTGTGACACCTGACGAAGAACAAAACTTGAATCATTATGTACAAGTTTTACAAAACGTACTACTAAGTGTTCCCACTAGGGAGCCAGGCCATGAGAAAAAATCAGAGTCTTCAAATAATGTTTATTCTATGAGATCGAAGGTATCAAAATTTAAGGAGATAATTACACATGATGACACTTCAACTGCGAATGATGTTTTAATCAACCCCGTCACTGATGGAACTACAACTTTCCCTACTAGAGACTTCACACTGG
The DNA here is from genome assembly GCF_000151845.1 of Pteropus vampyrus. Classification (NCBI taxonomy): domain Eukaryota; kingdom Metazoa; phylum Chordata; class Mammalia; order Chiroptera; family Pteropodidae; genus Pteropus; species Pteropus vampyrus. The sequence continues at coordinate 15,119,907 of NW_011888796.1, read as the reverse complement.
AAACAGGGAGGAAAAAACGGACTAAAAGTACAGCATTCTGGTCGATTAAACCAAACAATATTTCTATTGTTTTACATTCAAAAGAACCTTATATTGAAAAAGAAGAGCCAGAGCCAGAGCCAGAGCCAGACGTAAAACCAACTGGGGCGCCAAAGCCACGGTCAAATGTCACTGAATTATCCCCAGGTACCTTGAAGACTGACTTCGATACCTCCACAGAAGGAGAAGATGTTCCTCAGCTCTCAGGAGAATATCAAACACTACCATTTGAAAAATACACACTGATTTTGAGTAATGAAGACATTTTGAAAAAAATTTCAGATATTAATTCAGAGGTACAGCAGGTACCTCATGCAGAGAGTCTCAAGCCAGAGTATAGAGAGGACATTCTAGCCTCTAGAGAGCACCTGAAACGAAGCCTTGCTCTTGCGGCAGCGGCAGAACATAAGTTAGAAAAAATGTATGAATCCCAGTTTTTACCATCAGAACGAAATGGTAAAATTGATGACATTGACACTGTTATTACCATGCTGTACAATTCTAGATCTAAGTTATCTGAATATTTAGATATTAAATATGTTCCACCAGAGATGAGAGAAAAAGCTACTACAGTCTTAAATACATTGAAAAAAAATATATGTATAAGTCAAATAGAAACTCAGAACCTTATTAGGAAGTTACTAAACAACAATATGAAAATTTTAAACCTACTTGATGTTCCTTGACAAAGGTGATTTAAGCAAACTGGGCATTCATTCACAGGAGAAATGAGCATATTAATGATTCAAAAGTTGTATAAAAATATGTTCTATTGTAGTTTAATGTGCTAACATCTTTACATGTAGTGTTATGAAAATTTTTCGTATGCCCTAAAAAGCCTAATAATTTAAAATAAAATTTTGGTTCAGGAGTTTGTAGTTTTTTCTCATTAATTTAAAAAGTTATAAAGATCTAATCTTGAAAATGTTTAAGCTTTGGTTTTACTTGAATAGATTAGTTAAATTCACCCGTTTTATAAGTTAAGAGACAGTGTGCATCCTATATATGTAGCTTGTTTTAAATAATTGCATATAAATGTAAAATTATAGTGTATATGGTTTTTATTACCCTTTCAGAGAAGCCAAGTTTTCCGTCTGAATGGCATAGGTGGAGCTTGTATCAGAACTACTTTTATTTGGCTATATGTGTGCCTCCTTTGAAAGGTGGATAATGTATTAAGATACACCTCTTTTCCTTTGTTGTTAAGTACTTTTGAAATATCAGTGAGGGTCTGTAACCTGGATTTGTAGTGAAGTCATTCTCATTTATTTCCTCTTTTTGTTTGCTTATATACATATTTACTGAAGTTTTGCAAATATTTTATTTGGGAGTATGACTAACATTAAGGTTAACTGTGTAATATTGTAATTATGGTGCAGGTAATTCTGTTTCATTATTTTAACAGTATTACATTTAAATTTATTTATTTGTTTGTTTATTCACCAAGCCAGTCATTTATAGTACAATAAAGATTTATTGACCTTTTACTATGTGCAGGACGAAATGCTAGGCTTTGGGGATACAATAATAAGACCTAGTTCCTTCTTTCTTTGAGATTATATTACGGCAGGAAAGACAGACACTAAACAAATAATTTCAACAAATTTTTAATTTCAGTTGTGACAAGTTGTTATGAAGGTATGAGAAATTTGACCTCACCTAGACCAAAACAATGGGAAAGCTACCCTGAGAAAGCAGCATTTAGGTGAGACCTAAGAGATGAGGGTGTGTATAAGGGGGAGGGAGGGATTCTATGCAGAGGGAACAGCATGTGTAAATGCACTAAGTATGGCAAGTTCAAGAAGTAACTGGAGTGTAGACAGTCAAGGGAGTGCATCTCAAGATTGAGTTGGTGAGGTACGCAGGGTCAGTTGGAATAGAGTCTGCAAGGCCTTAAATTGCATATTGAAGAGTTTAGCCTTTATCCTATGATCTAGGAGAAGACAGTGGATTTTAAACCAAGGATGGGTATGACCAAATTTATTTTTTTAAAAAATAGCACCCTGGCTACACTTTGAGAGATAGGTAAAAGTAGACGTGCACTGTACATAGGCCAAAGTCAGCTTGGACTAGATAAAAAGAAGTGGCAGTTAAGAGGTAAAATTGGCAGGATTTGGTCACTGAATGAATACAGGGACTGAGAATCGCAGGGATTAAAAGTAATTCCCACACAATTAGCTATATTATAAAAAGGACTACATAGATTTTATAACACTCTACTGTTTACTGTTGTTGCTTATTTTTTAAAAATAATTTTACTATAGAAAATTTCAAGCTTGCAAAAATAAACAGACTAATATAATAAACCCAGATACCCATCATCCACTAATTATCTACTAATAACCAGCCTTACTTCACCTAAACTCCTACCCCTTTCCTTTTTTCCTACTTTATGTTAAAATAAATCCTAGATACTTTTTCATTTCATATATAAATTTAACAGTGTGAAGCTCAATAAGCTTAAAAAAAGAGACTATTACAATCTCACACATAAACACTTAATTCTTTAATATCATCAAATATCTAGTCAAATTTCCAATTGTCTAATAATTTTTTAAATTTAGAATTTGTATGAATCAAGATCCAGATAAAGTTCATACATTGAGATTGGTTGATTTGACTTTTAAGTCTCTTTTAATATAAAGATTTTCTTCCACCTCTTGAAATTTATCAGAGAATTTTGTCATTTGACTTATGGTTTTACATAACATAGATTTTGCTGATTGCATCCCCATAATGCCATTTAGCATGTTTTACTGTCCTTTGTATTTTCTGTAAATCAATAGTTGGATCTAGGATCTTTATCAGACTCAAGTTTTTCTCTCTTGCTTTCTTTTTCTTTCTTTCTTTTTTGTAAGATGATGTCCTATTTTACCATTTGGTTATGTCTCCTTTTGTACTTTTAGCAGGCTTTGATGATCAATACCTAGATAGATTAATCAGGTATTGCAAAATGGAGATATCATTCCTTCTTTTATTAGTTGGAATGTCTATAAAGAGAAACTATCTCACTATTATTTGGTTTCCCAGTGGTCCAGTGTGTATTGGAAATAATTAGTTTATATAATAATATAGCATAAAATATATTTTATTTATTTAATATATATTATGTGTTTTATATATTTAAAATATAATATTAATATAATAATTTCAAAATAATTAGTTTATAGAATCCTCCAATAGTGACCTTTTTTTAAGTTGATCTTTATTCTTTTAGAGCAGTCGTAGGCATACAGAAAAATTTATCAGAAAGTACAGAGCTCCAACATACTTCCCTCTTCTCCCCCATAGTTTCCCCTATTATTTACATTTATGTATTAGTGTGGTACATTTGTAACAACTGATGAACCAATGTTGGTACATTATTATTAACTGAAGTCTCTTGTCTACATTAAGTTTCACAATGTTTTACATTCTTTGGGTTTTGACAAATGTATAATGACATGTATCCACCATTGCAGCAATACACACAATAGTTTCACTATCCTAAAAATCCTCTGTGCTTCACCTATTCATCCCTTCCTCTTCTTTTCCCTCCCCTTTTAGAATTGAATGAAGTACTGATATTTTTACTGTCACTATACTTTTGCCTTTTTCAGAATGTCATACAGTATAGTTAGAAGCATAGAGTATAGACTTTTCAGATTGGCTTCTTTCACTTAGCAATACACATTTAAGATCCCTCCATGTCTTTCTGTGACTTGACATTTTTTGAGTGCTAAATAGTGTTACATTGTATGGATATACTACAGTTTATCCATTCACCCATTGAAAGACATCTTAATTGCTTCCAAGATTTGGTAATTATGAGTAAATCTGCTATAAACATCTGTGTGCAGGTTTTTGTGTAGATTTGTTTCAATTTTGACAGTTTTTTCACACCTTTGAACATGCACTATTTTAGTGAACTTTTACATTTCGGCTAATCTGATAGATGAAAATATTATCTAGTTTTAATGTATATTTCTTTAATTATGAGTGAAATTGGACTTCTTCCAAGTTTATATTTTTATTTATTTCTGGAAATGATCTGTTTGTGTTTATTTCTCTATCGGTTTGCTTTTTCTTAGTGATACATACAATCTTTTTGTATAACAAGGAATTTTGTGTTGTTTTTTTTTTATAAATATTTGGTTCAACTTATCATTCATCTTTTGCTTTTTGCATGTAGAAATTTAAAACACTTATAAATCAAATGTATACATTTTTGCCTTTGGGAAGCTTTATGTCTTGCGTCTTGCTTTTCCTACTGTGAGATTTTACAGCACTCTTCTGTTTTATTCCAGTGTTTTAATGGTTTTACCTTTTTTTAAAAAATAAACTTTTTTTTTTTTTAGAGTAGAGCAAATTAAGCAGAAGTACAGAGATTTCCCATATACTCCCCATCTCCACACATGCATAGCCTCCCCCATTATCAACATCCCCACCAGAGTGGTACATTTGTTACAATTAATGAACCTACTTTGACACATTACAATCCGAAGTCCATAGTTTACATTAAGGTTCACTCTTGGTGTACATTCTGTGGGTTTGGACAAGTGTATAATGACATGTATCCACCATTATAGTATCATATAGAATAGTTACACTGGTCTAAAATTCTCTGTGTTCTATTTAACCCTCTGTCCCCCTCAATCCCTGACAACCACTGATCTTTTTACTGTCTTCATAGTTTTGCCTTTTTCAGAATGTCATATAGTTGAAATCATATAATATGTAGCCTTTTCACATTGGCTTCTGCCACTTAGTTATATGCATTATGTTTCCTACATGTCTTTTCATGGCTTGATAGCTCATTTAGTTTTAGCTCTGAATAATATTCCATTGCCTGAATGTACCATAGTTTATTTATCCATTTACCTATTAAAGGACATTTTGGTTGCTTCTAAGTTTGGGCAATTCTTAATAAAGCTTATATAAACATCCATATGTAGATGTTTGTGTGGACATAAGTTTTCAATTTTGGGGGGTAAATACCAAGGAGCACAATACAGTAAGAGTATGTTTAGTTTTATAGAAATTCAAACTCTTCCAAAGTTGCTGTACCATTTTGCATTCCCACAAGCAACAGATGATAGTTCTTCTTTTTCCACATCCTCATCAGCATTTGGTATTCTTAGAGGTATTCTAAGTGGTAAGTAGTCTCATTATTGTGACCTACTAGTTGTTTTTTGTTTTCCCCCCTCTTTAATTCCC
>NW_011888796.1:15102238-15113008 GCF_000151845.1 Pteropus vampyrus | reverse complement strand
GAACTCTCTGAACCTCAGTTTTTTCATTCATGAAAAGGGGATGATCAAAATAACTTTGCAGAAGATAATGTCTATGGCATATGGTACATGGTCTGGCCAGTGTGATAAAAATGTATTCAGCATGTATCAATGTCTTAATCAAGTCTTTTTATTCTCTGTATTTTATGCTTTAACCTCTGAGGCCTTACTGACCCTCCCAGGATTAGCTAGTTCTTAAAGAATGCAAATAACTGTGAGTGCACTTTTCATATGCAAACCAACTAATCCAGAACCCATAGGCCCACCCCAACTTTTTTTTTTTTTTTTTTTTTGCTCTTACACTGTGGGATACTATTCCCCAACCCCAATTACCCCAGGGCTGGGTACCAGACACCTAGGGACAGCCACTGTGCTCCAGGACCTGCCAAAATTATTCAAACTAGTCAATCCTAAATCTGCTTATTCTGCCTCACTCATCTTGTCCATGGAAATTAAAATAAAGAATCTTACCTTTGATTTTCCCTGCTCCTCTGCCTCCTGACCGACCCTGGTGCTTCCTCCAGGCCCTGCATGGTTGCCTGGGCCTCCTGATCGAAGGATCTGTGAGTACAACAAACTTCTTCCTTCATGAGTCATTTCTGTGTCTGCATGTCTTATCCTATAATCCTGGGTACCTTTATAATAATCAGGCACAGAACTAAGCACTTATTCTCCATTGATCATCTCATTGAATCTCAGCACAATATATGAGGTTGAAGAGGAATTTTTCATTTAAATGGCTAACCTTATAATCAGCTCTTTGTTCTGCTTCTGTAGATATGCTTGCTGCATAAACCGAAGGGCGGAGTGACCTCAAAATTAACTAAAGACTCATCCTCCCTTTTGCTTGTTCTGTCTAGATAACAGATGTATTGTCTGAGTTCCTGTCTGAAAATCTCACACTGCAACTGCCTGTAACCCATAGCAACTCCCGCAGTCTGTAACTGCCTGAGGACAAATTAACCAATCAGCCCATGCCAACTGTAAAGCTGTAACTGCACAGATAAGCCCTATCAAAGCAAAGTTGCATCTGAGCTCGGGGCCCAGATCTTCAGAGCGCAAGCTCTTCTGGGACTGCTGGCGTAATAAACCTGAGTTCTCCAACTCTCCAAATGCTGCTTGGTATCTTGCCAGTCTGATTATTCTGCAACAAGGTGGGTGTTTTTATATTTTGCAGATAAGGAAACTAAAGCCTGAGTATATGTAGTTAAAAGTGACAGGGCCAGGATTCAGAATTTATGCATGCCAATCTGAAAGATCACACTCTCAACCTCCACTCTGATCTGGCTGTTACCATAGAGTAGTTACCTCATTATTATTATTACATTAGCAGGCAGGATTAGGGCAATTTGGGGTTCCCATAAACTCCCATAGGGGTTCAGAACAAGTCACCCCAAATGTGCCTCTGTGGTATGCAATTGTTTTGAGCTAAAGGCAACCGAGACCCTTGGGCTCAAAAGAATGTCTGCCCCACCCCTACCCCAACTACCTAGAATAATTTGAATTAGGGGCCTTGCACATAATAAGAAATTATCAGCGATAATATTTTGACCTATCTATATGACAGAGCAAACTTCTAATTACTGAGCACCTACTCTTCTTATCGTCCTGTAATGATTTTCTTCCCATTTGAAGCCCCAAGGTGATCCTTAGCTCAGAATGTTACATGTTCAAAGTCTGTGTACCCGATGCTTCAAAGGACTGATATTCAAAATGTCAGAATTTGAAGTAAAGAAAGGTTTATTAAGAAGGCACCAGCTCTAGAAGATAGAGGCCTTCGGGTTTCCTCAAATCCATCTTAAGAGAGCCCAGAATTCAGGCTTCTTTTACATGGAGGGAAGGGAGAATGGGCGGGGCAAGAGGTGATTGACAGTCACAGACATCTAGGCACCAACAGATATCCAAGGAAGAATTCGAATTCTCTAAATCTCTTTGACCCCTGCTGATCTGAGTCTGAAATTGAGGCTTCTGCAAATCTTTGATAAACAATCATTTTGTACATATTTCCCCACTTCCCTGGGAGAGGCACCTTTCTGCAAAAACTCAAGCAGAATTCCTCTAAAATTAGCATATCTATAGCAGGAGATATTTGCCTGAAGGCCATGGGGAAAATGTAGGCTAGAATGAAGCAGAGAGACCATGCATTTCACTGTTACAAGAATGTCATGTCTATACCTCATGCTTCCTTTGGGTCTTTGAATCTCATGTATGTGGGGCTCTCATGTATATATATGTATTAAATTTATTTTTTCTTGTTTATCTGGCTTGTGTCTATTTAATTATTAGACCAGCCAAAAGAACCTTGAGGGTAGAGAGAAGTTTCTTCTTCCCTCATACTCTCATGTGAAGGCAGAGGTCAGATGGGAGAGCTGAGCCATGTCTCTGGTCTTGGTCCTTGGCAACCATTGTTGAGAGCTGTAAAGGGTCCATGGAGGAGCTGGACCCTGGGTGGGAGGCACTCATGTGGAGCAGACTGTCTTGTTGGATTTGAAGGGCCCTTGGGCAGCCACTGCCTAGTACTCTCTGTTCAGTGACCTATTTTAAAACTCCACGCTCGCCCCCCTCCATCTGTCAGTATGGTGCAGGACAGAGCAAATTCCTCCAAGTGGGGGGTGGCTCAAAACCCTGTACCAAAAGAAGGTTCTTGACTGAGAGCAGGAAAGAATTCAAGTGCACACCAGAGTTAGAGTCAAAAAGAAAGTTTGTTAAAGAAGGGGTAATACTCTGTAGACTGAGCGTGGTGTAGGGTGCCGCTTAAAGACTCTGTTTTCTCGTATTCTCTTCACAGTATGGGCAAATGGTTTGTTCGCAATCCCAGCAGAATGGGGAAGAAGGGGAAACCAAGCTGGAGGAGCCTCAGACAAAAGGCCTTTGAGTGTGGTTTCTGCCTGATCCCAAGGAGAAGTCCAGAGTGCAAATGACATCTCAGATGTCCCCAGCTTAGGTGGGAGCAGAGTTTTTACAGTTGTCCTTCATCCCACCCATTGGGAGAGGAGGAGGCTATCAGCCCCTAGGTGTGCTTAGCACTCTTCGTTTCAGTCCGGGCTACTCCAGAAGCCTTGGGCAGGTTCCCGGAAGAGGGTGTGGCTGTGGGAGGTGGACAGTGAAACAGAAATGACTGAAGGACTTCTGGATGGGGCTGAATGAGGCACCAGTGCAGTTCACTACAAGCCAGTATCTCCTTAAATCCTAGAAGGTCCAGGACTTGGTCGAGAGGGACAATGGAAAGGCAGTCTCACTCAGAGAAAATGTGGGCCTTGGAGCCCAGAGACCCCAGACTTCATTATTAAATGGTTCTATAATTTGGCCATGTGCTTTTAGGCTATAGAGTAAACCAGGCCTCCCTGGCACGTATTTGGCAAATTCTCTTCCTCATGTCAGAGGTGTGGGGGTTCAGAACGAGTCACCCTAAGATGTGCCTCTGTGGTATGCGGATTGTTTTGAGCCAAAGGCAACTTTAGCCTTAGGCTCAAGATAAACTTCTGCCTCTTCATTGACTACCTAGAAGAACTTGAGTAGGGGCCTTGCCCATAATAAGAGATTATCAGAGGTAACCACTTTGACCTACCCACAGGGCAGAACAAACTTCTATTTATTCAAGTCTATTCTTTTTTTCATCCTTTTGAAGCCCCCAAGGTGCATTACCCTACCCCTAGCTCAGGATGTCTTGTATACCCATGTTCCCTTTCTATCTCTGAACCTCTCCTACATATGGAGTCTCTGACTTTCTCTTATACATGGGGTTCCCATACATATGTATGTATTAAATTTGGTTACCTGTCTCATGTCTATTTGATTGTTAGACCAGCCAGAAGAACCTTGTGGGGAGAAGAGAGTTTCTTCTTCCCCAACAGAGGCATTTAGAAAGATCATTTTTCAAAAAGTGCTACATCTTCCATTTTAATTTGGCTACTAATTTTGTCACACTACCATTACATTCTGCTGGAAACTTATGGGGTATCAGCCTATAGAGCCTGTGGAGTGAGAGAGAGAGAAGGAAGAGTGTGTGGGGACCTCCATGCTAAGGACAATCATCTGACTGGTTTCACAGGCAGGAGTACGTGCGGCCCAAACAGGACAGAATGTGAGGACTAGACATGTGTGAGAAGTGTGGCCGAATTGTACAGATGGGGAAACTGAGGCCCAGAAAGAAGAGACTGTTCGCTTCTTTAGCTTACATGTACTGAGCATCTCTCTATGCCAACGCTTGTACTAGAGGCTGGGAATAGAATACCAGGATGCAGGAGACCCCAAACTTGCTGTTGTTTTAAATTTTTATCTTGAAATAATTATAATTTTACAGGAAGTTGTCAATATGATATAGGAAAGTCCTATGTACCCTTCACCCAATTTCCCCCAATGGTAACATCTTAAATAAAACTACAGCATAATATTAAAACCAAGAAATTATCTTTACAACAACTCCACAGACCTTGTTCAGATTTCACCAGTGTTTACATGTATTGCTCATTTCTGTGTGTACATGTGTGTATGTGTGTGGTTCTATGGACTCTTATCACACGTATAGATTTGTGTGCACATCATCACAGTCGAGACACATAGCTGTTCCAACACCACAAAGGAGCTCCTATGTGTCCCTGTTACAGTTGTCTCCCTACCCCCATTACTAACCATTGGCCACTGCAAAACCTCTTTCCATTTCAGACCCTGCTTGTGGGAGGCTCACATCCTAGAAGGGAGGGAGATGCAGATATAAATCTTGGTAATACATGGAATGTTATATGTAAATATATGTTCATACATATGTAAATATAGAAATGAAATTATACCTTAACACTTGGGAGCAGTTAATGTAACATTCCTGAGGGTGTCTGAGTCGAATTAAATCTATCAAAAGGGGGCCAGAAATGGGATGCTTTCAGTCATTAAAAAGAATGAGGTGGTGCTGAGTGAGCTGACACAGAATACTCTTCAAAGCAGATGGCGAAAGGCAAAGGACAGAACAGTATGCTCCGGCATGTGTGCATGCACGTGTGTGTGTGTGTGTGTGTGTTTAGCCTGCTCTGTAACCGTGTGTCATGCATGAGCACACAAACCCAACACCACCAATGCTATCACCCTGGAAAGCAGGTGCAGGGACCAAGCAGGGAGGGACATTCTCTTCTCTTTCTCTACTGTCTGGTGCTATTTCAGTTTTTACTATGTACTTGACTTTTTTTTTTTTTAATGAAATTAAATCCTATTTGGTCTTCCTTAAGCAAGATTGAACAGTAATTCTGTATCCTCATATTCTTGCTTTCTCCTCTCCCCTGCATTTGCAAAAGTCCTCCCCACATCCCACCCCAGAACTTAGCAGTATGAAAAAGAGGTTGTGCAGCCTCTAGTTGCCATGGCAGCCATTGCTCCCGATGATAAGACATAGGCCCGGCCTTCCCAGCCCTGTGTACAGGGGACTTGGACACCTCCCCTTCCCCCCAAGTCAACAGTATCCCTATACCAACCTGGGTCCTGAATATTTAAAAGATGTCTCTAACAGCATTAGTGTGTGAGTGAGTCAGCAGTGTTATTTCAAGAAGACATTGTGTTCAGTGCTTGTGCTGCATGCTGTATACTCTCTAAAGACAAATGTTCTTTACCTAAAAACATCTTTATACTCTGCCTTGAAGCACCAAGTGCCCATTCTCAACCCCTCTGGGGTAATCTGGCTTAACCGCCTCCACTGCTTTCTAAACACGAAGTCCCATTCAGAGGTTGTCTTCTAGACAGCCCATTCTCACACCAGGCCCCCTCCTGGCCCACTCAACTTCTCTCAGACCCAGAAACAGGAAGAATTGTTTATTGCTCCTTAAGGGGCTAGAAAACTCATATTGACTGTAAGAAGGAAATCAGGCTACTTGCCAAGGAGATGGGTTCCAAAAAGCTTCTGGTCTTCCTAGGTGAGTCAATGAAAGCAATAAATGACATGAAATTAATTTCTCAATAAATTATTGCGATATACTAAATTCTTAATAAGTTTGTTCAGTTCAAGTATGTCCCAATAGAGTAAAAGCAAAGTAGAGTGAGAACTAGAGGAGAGAACTGAATTGGGTCTTTTGAAGAAGAGTGGGCTAGGGCAGGGAACATTTGTGGTGGCCCTTGAAGGTTGTATAGGAGTTCCCTGGATGAAGAAATGAGGAGAGCTAGCATATGCTTGGTACTAAAACCAAGGGCCTGACTCTGTCTGGAGATTTTTCAAAGTATACTGTGGCCCAACCCCTCTGCATCTTCAGGATTTAAGAAGCAGGTTTAGGTGAAGTCTGAGAGAAGCAAAGGCCTCTTGTCAGTTGGCTAGGACATGTTTGGTCAAGATGGTACCTGTAAGATGCCAGTATGCACTGAATCGCCAGATGTCTCACTGCTTCTCTGATGGAACCAGTGATCTGGGAATAGGCTAGGCCACTGCCCACAGGAATCATGCTGTGATTCCTGTGGGTACAAACTATACAGAGTTAAAGGAAGAAAAGGGAATAGGGAGGAGGGAGGAGGTGGACAAGGCAAGGTAAAGAAAGGCAGGGGAAGGCAAGTCTGCTTTGGTGAACATCTCAGGCAATGACTCACAGTGACAGACATTCTCCAAAGTCTAACATTTGAGGCCATCAGTATAAGAAACATCCAAACATGTAGAGAATTTTTGTAAGAGTTTGAGCCAAACTGACTACACATGCCAGGGAGCGATCTCAAAAGCTCCAGAGAATGACAGTTTGCAGCTTCTTTTATGCATTTGAAATTAAAGAGGGAACATAAGGAAGAGTACATGGAAGTGGAAGAAAGCAAGGAGGACTGGTTTACAGGAGAGTTAAAAGATCATGTGCTTTTTTGAGGGTGGTTACAATTTATTTCAAAGGTGGGTTAACCTGCATGCACAGAAACAATAGACAGGGCTTGCTTAAGGCAAAGACAAACTTTTCACTAAAACATTATATGCCTCGGGCATTTCTACCCACCTTGCCGTGCCTGTAAAAGCGGGAATTCTCCAGTTTCAGGGAGGTGGTATCTCCAGGTGCCAGCCCCCAGGGAAAGCAGTAACTCAGTTACAGGGAGGAGATATCTCCAGGCGCCAGCCCCAGGAGAAGTGCAACATTCCAAGGTGAAGATGATAAAACTGTCTACTAGGCCCTGTTTGATCTGAGAGTACCCCCCGCCCCGCACCCCCCACCTCCTGATACATTTATCTTTGTACAAAACGTTAAGGGCTAACTTCTGCTTCTTGTAATCTGCTTATTCAAGGATGTAGTAGGAGGCTTTATAAACTGCCTCTTCTGGAAGCTCGGGGCTGATCTCCTCTAACCCTGCGTGGTAGAGAGTCAGTCGCCGGCCAATAAAGGCTCATAATTAATCTCAATTGGCTCTGTGGGTCTCAGGATCATTCCACAACATTTGGAGGCCCCAGCAAGATCCTCCCCAGAGGGAGAAGGGAAGTTTTCCCTAAGACCCACGGCCCTGGTTGCTCCAGCGGGCGGCCGCTGAGAGACGTTCCTTAGCCCCCGACGTTGGGCGGCCCTAGATCGGAGAGACCGGTGGACAAATATTCCTGAAAATTGGACGCGAGCCTTCTGTTCCTGTCTCACCGGTGAGTTAGTCTAAGAGTAATCTTAAACCCGTTTCAGTCTGTGGGCCCTAAGAACTAGTGGAAGGCTGGACCCAGCACAACTTCCCTAGTACGGTCAGGTCTGAGACGTCAGATCCTGACCCTGTACCTCTTTCGGTTTCGGTTTTTTTTTACGCTAGTGTTTTTGTGTTGCCTGTAGTTGTTTTGTCTGTCTGTATTGTGTACGTTAGTCTGGACCAGTCGAATGTACTATTACCCTCCTATTGCCTTGGTCTTCCGTCAAGTTTGTCTGATCGCTCTGGTCTCTGAATATCTCTTGTGATTTTTGTGATTTTTAGTTTATTAACTCTTCTTTTTACAGGATTTCTTGCTGCTACAGCAGCGCCCGAGTGGCCACCTAGTCACCGAGCGGACCTTGTCTAACATTCTTATCTTTCTCAGGACTTTTATTCTTATTCACATCCATCCCCACTGCCATGGGACAAGCTTCTTCTAAGCCCACTCCCTTGCGGTGTCTTGTGGACAATTTTAAGGATTTCAGGAGACGGCCCGAAGTTATGGGTCGTCAGTCACTCCGTTCGATCTCCAGAGGCTTTGCCAGGTAGACTGGCCAGCCTTCGGAGTTAGACGGCCATCTGAGGGTTCCTTTGATTTGCAGACTGCCTTCAGAGTCAGGAGTGTTGTTTATGGGAACCCTGGTCACCCTGATCAGGCTCCATACATAAATGTTGGCATAGATGTTGTGTCTGATGCTCCTGAGTATCTAAAAGATTGTCAGGGTAAGTCAGACTCTCTGCCGGCGCCTGCCTCTCACATGGTTCTTCTGGCAGGGCCAAGGAGCACTCCCGCACCTCAGAAACCCCCTGAACCTGTTTTACAGGACTCCTCCGGAAGATCCGGAGATCCCCAATCCCCCTCCCTATTGCTCTCCTGGTAACCACTTTAGGCCTCCTGATTCTCGGGAGGCAGCCCCTCTTCGGAGCCCACCACACACTCGGACGGGGGCTGTCTACTACCCTCCACAGGATCCGGACCCCATCCCCGATTCGTCACAACCTGCAGCTGTCCTGGCGCCTCTCCGACAGATAGCCCCACCTGGGGAGACACCCAGACCTCTTTCATGGTGTATGTCCCCTTTTCAACTAGTGATCTGTATAATTGGAAGTTGCAAACTCCGTCCTTCTCAGAAAAACCCCAAGTCTTGACCTCCCTTTTAGAATCCATCTTCTTCACCCACCAACCCACGTGGGATAATTGCCAGCAGCTTTTACAGGTTTTGTTCACTACAGAGAAGGAACGCATTCTAAGGGAAGCTGCAAAGGGGGTCTCAGACCCCACTGGGCAGCCCACCACTGACCCCGCACGGGTACAACTTGTATTTCCCAGCACCCAACCCGACTGGAATACCAACACAGATCAAGGTAAAGAGGCTCTCCTAAGGTATCGTCAGTTGTTACTGAAAGGCCTCCGGGCAGCGGCTCGCCGACCAGTTAATTTATCCAAAGTAAGTGAGGTTATTCAGACTGAAGATAAGTCGTCTGCAGCATTCTTAGAGAGGTTACTAGAATCTTATAGACTGTATACTTCCTCGTATACTCGGAGGACCCAAATAATCGGGGAGCCATTAATCTAGCCTTTGTTAGTCATTCGGCCCCAGATATCAGAAAGAAATTACAGAAACTAGAAGGATTTGAAGGAGAGAACTTATCTAAGCTTCTCGAGATTGCCCAGAAGGTGTTCAACAACAGGGATGATGTCCAGAAGGTTATGTTTGTTGGACAGGATAAGTCACGGGACGGACAGCCAAAGGCCAAGCCGACGCCCCGAGGGAAAGGCGGGACCGGGGTCGAAATAACTTAGAAAAGGACCAATGTGCATACTGTAAGAAGAAAGGACATTAGAAGAACATATGCCCCAAAAAGGGCCAGGGCCCAGGGGAAAAAGGCCCCACTCATTGTGTTAGAGGATGCAGAATGAGGAGGTCAAGGATCCTACATTATGAGCCCCCAGGAGCCCAAGGTAACATTCCAAGTTGGAGGCCAATCTGTAAACTTTTTAGTAGACACAGGGGCTACCTACGTACTCGGTCTTGCAGAATACAAAAGGCCCCCTACCGACCTAGGAAAATGGACTATCACTCATTCGTTCCTGGTTATGCCTGAATGTCCATACCACTTGCTAGAGAGAGTCTTACTACAAAAATTAAGGGCCACCATCTCTTTTAAGGAAGGACACACGGAACTAACTCTGGGGGCCACTCCATCTGCAATAATGCTCACTTGCCCCCCTCTCTGAAGAATACCTTTTATTAGAGGAGCCTGTTTTCGATCCTTCCCCTAATGCATCACTGTTAAAAGAACTGCGTGCAAGATCCCTTGGGTGTGGGCTGAGACTAACCCACCCGGATTAGCAGCCCATCATCCTCCTATTGTTGTGCTAAGTCCGGTGTCGCAGTGCATATTCGGAGGCTCTTAAACGAAGGGATTTTAGTCCCCTGTCATTCGCCTTGGAATACCCTGCTGCTTCCAGTTCAGAAACCGGGTACCCAAAACTACAGGCCAGTACAGGACCTCAGAGAAGTAAATAAGCAGGTTGAAACCATACATCCCCTCGTTCCCAACCCATACACCCTCCTCAGCCAACTGCCGCCTAGCCACCAGGTATACACCGTCCTTGATTTAAAGGACGCTTTCTTCACTCTCCCCCTAGCAAAGGTGAGTCAACCACTACTTGCATTTGAAGGGGAGGACCCTGAAAAACTGTATTTGGGACAATTGACTTGGACTAGACTGCCACAGGGATTTAAGAACTCACCAACATTGTCTGACGAGGCCCTGAGCCGGGACCTCATTGACTTTCGTCAGAGACGTCCAGAGACTGTTCTTCTACAATATGTGGATGATTTACTCTTAACCGCTACAACAGATGTAGGATGTAAGCGGGCCACTGAAGATTTATTACAAGAATTAGAGGCTAAGGTATACCGGGTATCCGCTAAGAAAGCTCAACTCTGCACTTCCCAGGCTGCGTATGTAGGATATGAGCTGCAAAGAGGCCACCGGACTCATCAAGCAGAATTGAGGCCGTTTTAAAAATACCCCAACCCACCACTAAGCGGCAGGTCTGAGAGTATCTCGGAGCCGTAGGCTACTGCAGGCTCTGGATCCCAGGGTTTGTAGAGTTAGCCAAGCCCCCGTATGCCA
>NW_011888796.1:15065780-15099788 GCF_000151845.1 Pteropus vampyrus | reverse complement strand
TGAGAAATGGCGTGTCCGCCCAACAGGAGACCCTCTCAAGATAAGACTCTCCCGGGTTTAATTATAATTAGATTAATTGCTATTAATAATGTAAGAGGGAATCCTCATCAACCTTAACTACTAGAGAAAAAATGCTGGATTTAGTGTCCTAGTTCATTTCATTCCTCAGGTCTACTTTTACTCTGGTGAAGGGGGGGGGGCAAAAGCACTTCCAATATCTAGAGGCCAGAATGAAAAGGGTTCCTATTTTAGTTCCCCTTCTAGTAGGAATAGGGGTAGCAGGACCTGCTGCAGTAGGAACAGCAGCCCTTGTTACGGGAAGTTCCAACTATAAGGCCTTACGCCAACAAATAAATGAAGACCTATCAACTCTTGAAAATTCTATCAATCACCTTGAGACCTCTCTCAACTCCCTGGCTAAAGTAGTCCTGCAGAACAGAAGAGGACTAAACCTTCTGTTCCTAAAACAAGGCGGTCTTTGCATAGCACTAGGTGAAACTTGCTGTTTTTATGCTAACCATTCTGGAATTATATGAGACAGCTTAGCACTAATAAAACAGAGGGTTAAAAACAGAGAAGAACGACTTAGGCATGGAGAATCTTGGTATGAAGGACTTTTTAATAACACCCCTTGGTTAACAACTCTCCTGACAGCCATTACAGGCTCCCTTATTCTAGTCTTCTTGGGCCTTTTGTTCGGGCCCTGTGTAATTAATTGGATAACTGCCTATGTTAAGAAGTGGGTACAGGCAATAAAACTCTTGGTTCTCAGAACTCATTACCAGCCACTCCAGGTTGAAGATTCAATGGTTTGAATTCCCCTGCAAACCAGTGGGGAATGTAACAGTGGAAATTCTCCAGTTTCAGGGAGGTGTTACCTCCAGGTGCCAGCCCCCAGGGAAAGCAGTAACTCAGTTACAGGGAGGTGATATCTCCAGGCGCCAGCCCCAGGAGGAGTGCAACATTGCAAGGTGAAGATGATAAAACTGTCTACTAGGCCCCGTTTCATCTGAGAGTTCCCCATACGGCTAACTTCTGCTTCTTGTAATCTGCTTGTTCAAGGATGTAGCAGGAGGCTTTATAAGCTGCCTCCTCTAGAAGCTTAGGGCTGATCGTCTCTAACCCTGCATGGTAGAGAGTCAGTCGCCGGCCGGCTAATAAAGGCTCATAATTAATCTCAGCTGGCTCCTTGGGTCTCAGAATCATTCGCGCCACAACAGTGCTCAGTTAGGAATTTATGATCAGATCACTCTGTGAGGTTATTTTCCATAGAAGCCCTTTTTTCATCCACAAAGTTCATATTTCCTTCCTCTGGGACTCCCAAAGCCTGATAGTTCTTGGTATCTCTTAAAAACAAAGGGCAAGAATAATATTTTGATTTCTTCCTACGAAAAGTATAAATTTATAGCTACTAACATTATTCTAAAAAATAATTCTTAGGAAATCAGATTAAGACGTAAATTGACAGAGTTCCTGGATCAGCCTAAGATGTTTTTTCCACTTACACTGCACGTACTCCACCCTGCTTTTTTCTTCCTTACATGTGGAATGCAGAGCTGAGTGTAACATTCTATAGTCATTGCCTAGTGTGGAGGCTGTGGAAAGCGCCTGAGTTAGGGGACCAGGGTTCTAGTCCCAGCTCAACCAGTTCCTGAGTTACTTCCAGGAAGCACAACCACTCTCTGGGCCTCAGTCTCTCCATCTACAAAAGAAAGTTTGCACTACATCTTTTATTTAAAAAAAAAAAATCTTTATCTACATTTTGGGGGGGGGGGTCAGTTAAAATTTTACCCACATAACTAAAAATTAATTTTAAATGTTTAGAAGCCACAGGAATAAATAATATCCAAGACTGCACCCAGACCTAATTTCTATACATCTCTAGACTTCTCCAAGACCCAAAGTGGAGGTAGAATGAGGAGGAGGGAGTAGACTTCCTTCTGCATCTGGGCCCCCACAGCAGCCTCCTCCTACCATTCACCTCTTTTACAAAAAGGAGTGTGTCTCACACACATCACCTGTCTCCTGAACTGAGTGGTGGTGGCAGCGACAGCTGGGCCTTGTTGCATGTGTATCTGATGGCCGCAACAATAAGTGGGGCCCTGTGCTAAAGATAGAGAGCGCTCGGGGGGGAGTGGGAGGCCAAGATGAGACGTTCTTGCCCACATTTGGAGCTCAGCCCCATACTAATTAAACCAACACTTCCAGGAAGGAAAAGGAAAGGGGGACAGAGCTAGCATGGCTCCAGTTCCACCTGCTAGGGGTGTACTTGTGGTATCTCAAAGCAGCCCAACGACTTCATGGACTTAGGTCTAAATGACCCCTTTATACAGGTAAGAAAAATGAGAAACAGGGAAAGGAACCAGGTTGGCCTCAGGCATCAAATAGCGACCCAAGTGCCAATTCTGTAGATGGTAGATGAGCTGTAGTTTCAGTAATGTAGGGAGGAGGCAAGAGAATTCCAATCAGAGACTGTAATATGCTGATCCGCCCTGCAGCCAGGCCAGGAGGACACCGTTATTCAGAACAAAGGAAGATTGCTGCTGGGATTGCTAACAGCCCATTCCCCACACTTTTGAAGGGGAACCAGGAACCAAGAGTCATTCCCTATGGCTAAAATCATGGGGAACATATAGGTTAAAGGCTGGGAACTGCCAGCAGGCCTTTTACTCTACCTTTTCACACTATGTACTCTGTCCTTTCCTCGCTACATATCCATGTCAAAGGAAATGGGAACTAATGAATGACTTATAAACTGAATTCCCTGAACACTCTGAGTCCCTCTCAGTGCCTTTACACTCTTTCTCTCACTGTCCCTCTCACTCTCTGCCTCTGAGAGACCACACTCTGTCTGTAGAATGTTAGTTACCCTTTACTAATAAACTTTCCTTTTGAATTTAATTTTGGCATATGTGTTGAATTCTTTCTACATTCTTTGTCAAAGGATCCTCTTCTCTCACACTCAGGGAAATTTGCCCTTCCCTGAATCATCAGGACCATGACTCCTGGGTGGGAATTTGGGGGTCATGTACACTCAGCTACTTCTGCTTCAAGAGGACTAATTAGGGTTCTTTTTTTTTGGAACTTGGGAAACAAAAGGAGGTGGTTGAGAATAATCAAAACAATATTCAGAATGAGTGAAAGTGAATTTGAATGTCTGTTCTGTGCCAGGTGCTTCTGTAGGGGATATGGGAGGAGGAAGATGTGTCCCAGCCTTCCAGGGCTTAAATAGGAGATACAAAAAGGTGGCGAAAACTTCATGTCCTTTGAAATTTTATATATCGGTAGGAATGGTAATGGAACTTGCTAGAATGATGTTGGATGACCTTAACTGCCCTGTTTTTACAAGAAGATCATTTCTGGGTTGGGATTGGAAGGGAGGGAAATGACAATACTTCTTCTCATTAGAATTTCCTGGTTACATGAGCTAGAGCTTGTGCTTATTTTTCTTGACCCCAGGGAAACCAAACCAGTGGACAGGCCTAGGCCTCCAGGGGGGAAATAATCCTGAGTAAATGGCCCCTAAACAGCACTTGTGAGCCTCTCTCCTAGACATGAGTTGCATAGTGTGGAGGACAGCTTTTTTGGCTTAAAAAATATATATTCCTATCTGCTGTGATACTATGTCATGAGACAGGGAGCAGAGAGAAAAAAAATCTCCTTTGAGCAGATGAGGGACTGACTCCTGGAGAAGAGGTGACTTTCGCAGGCCATGCAGTGAGTTAGGCCGGGTGTATAAACCTCTTCTCCTGATTAATGCTGGAGATGTTTTGTCCTCTATTCCTGCTGACACTCCTTAGAACTGCAGTGAGGCATTGTGAATGATTGACTGGAAGTGGGGAGCTTCTTCTGTGGGATGCTGAGGTAGCCAGCCCGCTTTAGTCATTCACTAAATATTGAGTGACAATTACAGTCCGAGCCCTATTCTAGTTGAGATTCATTTGCAAATAAAACAGACACAAGTCCCCACCTTCATAGAGGTGATGTTCTAGTGAAAGGAGGCAGACAAAAAACAAAAAACATAATAAAGAAGCATTATAGAGCATGTTAGAAAATGTACATGTCTGGAAAGAAAAGAGTAGAGCAGGGTAATGAGGAAGAATAGTTTGGGGTGGTTTGAGACTCAATTTTAAAATAGGGTGCTCTGTGTAGAATTCAATGAAAAGGTTTGAGACAAGCAAAGGCTTGAAGGAGGTGAGGGAGTTAGCCAGGCAGATCTCTTGAAGAAGAGTGTTTCGGGCAGAAGGAATAGGTCAGTGCAAAAACCCTGGGGTAGAAGTGTGACTGGTATTGTTACCAGAGAGTGGGGTCCTCTCCCTGCGCATTGTCCAGGCTCTTGATGTCTTGAACAAAGAATTGAGCAAGACTCTGAAATGCAGTAAAAAATAAAAGTTTTATTAGAAAGGAAAGCACACTTCCAGAAGTGGAAGTGAGCCCGAATAAGAGAAGCATGGCTCAAAGTGCCTGGTAGCAAAGACTTCGGGGTTTTTATCTCTTTCTGCTGTGGGTGGTTACTTTTCTTAGAGGAGCGGGCTTCCTTGATTGACAACTAAGATTGACAGGACTCAGTGATTCATCATTTTGCTTTCTGCGCATGTTTGTTCCCAGAATTCAGTCTGTTATAGTGATATTAATGAACTTCATATTATAATGATGCATCATATTATAATGATGGTATAATGAGGCTCAGGTGAGTTGAAGGTTGTTGGGCTCTTCATTGCGCAGGTGCAAGTGACTGGCTTAAACTGGTACCTAATTCTCTGCCTACTGGTTTCTTCCTGTGAGTTAAAAAATGCCTTCTGGCTTGCTTAATTGTGGACGGATTAGGGCGGATCTCTTCTAAGATAGGATGACCTCAGTGTCTTTGCAGGCAGACCAGAAACCCCCTAATTTTCCTGCCTACCTCTTTTCTAAGAGCCATGAACTTCCTTATTATTAGTATGGATGTTGAGGGATGGAAGGTCTCTTTTTCCCTATCTGCTTCCTGCTGAGAATGGCCGTAGTCCCTACCTACAGGGGTTTCATGGAGCTCTTTCTTTTTCTGCCTCAGTCAAGGTGGAGTCTTGGGTTTCCTGCTGAAGTGCCACCTCAGTCCCTAGACAAGGAAAAGAAAATACAAACTCGTTATTAAAATCATACATCTATTCATTTCTATTATTGATTTGCCTATTAAGTGAGTAAAGGAAAACAGGCTTGGTTAATATGTTTCTTAAACAGTAAAAAGAAAGACCTTTGGCTTAAAGTCCCCTTCCCCGTCAGACTCTAAGGGCCCTGCCTGGCTTAACACCATTTCTGCTTAACAATAGGCTGATAACCCTTATCAATAGCCTGAGGATCTGAGTCACCAGGGCAGTTATTAGGATTTGAGGGAAAGGGCCTTTTTCCCAAAGAAAGGAGGGAAGAAAACGAGGTTTACTAAAAAGATTAACTCTGCAACTAAAAATTAGATTAACTCTGCAAGAGATGTCCTATTTTATTTCCTGCTAAAAGATTAAGAATTTTACAAGTGATGTCCTGTCTCAGTATTTTCAAAAATATTGAAGAGGCCAGAGTGGCTGGGGCTGACTGAGGGAGAGAACACAAGTTATGGGGCCAAGTCATGGAGGAGGACTAGGAGGGGGCTTTGGTGGTTATTCTGAGTGGGATGAGAAAGCATCTGAAGGTGTTAAGCAGGGGTGACCTCATCTAACTTATATTTGAATAGAATCTCCAGGACAGCTGAGTAGAGAATAGCTTATGAAGAAGAATTTCCCACTTAAATGGCCAACATTTCTAATCAGTCCTTTGTTCTGCTTCTGTATACATGCTTACTGCACAGGCCAAAAATCTCAGGGTCAACTGAGAACTAACCCTTCCCTTAAGTGTTTAGTGCTTTTAGTGTTTAGACAGATGTATCCCCTCCCTTTAAGAAGTATGGCTTTAGTGCTTGTTAGAAACTGCCCATAGCCCATAGCAATTTCAGGGGTCTGTAAATCAGCCCACGCCAACTGTAACAACACGGGTATAAAAATGAAATAGCCCCTAAGCTCTGCGCCCAGATTTTCAGAGCACTAGCTCTTCTGGGACCGCTGGCGCTATGAAACTGAGTTCTCTTTCTCTGGGTTACTGCATGGATTTTCGCTGGTCTGATTTTTGGAGCTTTGGGGATTTTTCCATAACACTTATAGGGGTTGAAGGTGGAACAGCGAGGTGAGTTAGGAGGCTGTCAGAATAGTCCGGGTGAGAAGCGATGGCAGCTTTGGCTGGGGTGGTAGCTGCAAAGAGGCAGACAGATTATGGATCTATTTCTAATGTAGAAGCAACAGGATTTGCTTGTGGATTGGATGTCAGGCATGTGGGGAAGAGAGAAACAGATGAGTACTCTGAGTACTCCATGGTTCTTGTTAGGCGCGAATGGGGAAGAGGTCATTCACTGAGATGGAAGTGTTAAGGGTGTGGTTCTGGGCAAAGATATGCTAATGCCAGGCCAACTTCTGCTTCTGTAATCTGCTTGCTTGTTCGACGTTAACTAGGGTGTGGCTAGGCTTTATAAACTGCCTCTTTTGGGAGCTCGAGGCTGATCTCCTCAAACCCTGCGTGGTAGAGAGTCAGTCACCGGCCGGCTAATAAAGGCTCATAATTCATCTCAATTGGCTCTGTAGGTCTTAGAATTGGTCGCACCACAACAGAAGCATGAGGGTGGCTCAGAGTTAGAGACACCGTTAAGTTTGAGGTCATACTGACACCCAAGTGGATATGTTAAATAAGCAGTTGGAGCTATTAGACTACGGTTCAGGGCCAATGTTAGGATTGGAGACATGCTCTCGTTGATGCACTTAAATCATGGAGCTAGATGAGCTTAATGAGGAAGTTAATCTAGATAGAAAAGAGGTTTGAAGACTCAGCCCAACTTTCAAAGGTCAGATAAAAGAACAGGATGTATCAATAAGTCAGGACACTGAGAAGGAGTCAGGGAGTTAGAAAGGAAACCAGAAGAGGGTGGAATCCTGGCAATCGAGTAAAGACAGAGGTTCTAGAGGGAAAGAGTACTCGCCTTTGTTGAATGCTGCTATGGACTGAGAATGACCACTGGATTTGGCCATGAGGAGGTTATTGGTAATCTTATTAAGAAAGGTTTCTATGGGGGACAGAATTCTGATTGGAGTGGATTACCTCCCAAAAACAGAAATAAAGAAGTGGAGACTGAGTATAGGCAACTCTTTCAGGAAGTTTTACTATTAAGGAGAAACTGATTAATAACAGCTAGAGAATGATCAAGCAGAGAAAGGGAAAATGACAGAGAAAGGAAGAGGGTAATTGGAGGTCACTATCTTTGAGTGGGTAAGGTGATGTGGGCTCCAAGGTGGTAGGCAGCCACAGGCAGGAGCACAGACAGGTGACACACCTTCTTCTCTGTCTTTGTCCACACCTCAGCTGCCTTTCCCAGCTCATCCTGGCCTAGGAACGTGGCCGTAGCATGGTCTTCACCCTGTAGCAAGCAGGAGAACTCTATGGGCTACAGACTCAGAGATTTTAGACCTAAAATCAGGCCTAAGAATAATGAATACTCTGATGTAAGGCTTAAGTGAAACATGCAATGTCTTTGACAAAAAAAAAAAAAAAAAAGTAGGAAAAAAATACTTTATTCTAAAAAAGCAACCTATTTATTGGTAGCATGGCTATGGAAAAGAAGCACCATGTCCCTGTACAGTAAAACATGCTCTACTTCACCCAAGAAATGAGGAAAAGAGGATGCCATGAGGTTCCCTTCCATGGTGATGTTTTACTTCATTACTAATCAGATAAAGGCAAATAAAAACTGCAAGGTATCATTTTTTGTCTAATCAACAAATATTTTAAAGGCTAATCCTTAGTTTTCACAAGTTTGGTGAAACAGATATTTTCTTAAAACATGGGTGGGAATGAAAATTGACTCAAGATTTGGGGATGCAATCTGGCTATATGGAAAGACTTAGAAAAGTTCATACTTTTGGAGATCAGTAATTCCTCTGAGGAATTCAGTCTAGAGAAACCATTGGAAAGTTGGAAAAAGATGTAATCACAAGATTTCTCCCAAATTTGAGAAATTAAGTTACTGTTAATGGAATAGATATAAGAAAATTAGCTGTCCAAACATGACTAGTTTATAACATTATGACATATTCATATTTAATAATAGGGAAAAATGCTTAAAATATGTTCTTAAGTGAAAAAAGTTACAAAATGATTCCAAGTGAATCATTTAATACTATCTTAGAGATTATACATCCACTTTTCAACTATGCCTAATCTAAAAATTGTCCTATTCAATTGAATAATTAAATATTTTTAAACACCATATTTTTTCTAGTTGTATTTTCTATAACACCAACTGCGGTTGATTTCATTTCTGCCTATTTTTATTTCTTAAATTCTTATCCTTCTTTAAATGAATGTTTTTCTTTCCTTTCTCCTTTAGAGGATTCTAAATATGCTTGAAGTCTATTATTTTCACTCTTCACAGAGTGAATTCTCCCTATTGTTGGTTTGACTGGCTGTCTTCATAGCATTCATTCTTTTGGGGTCTTTTGGAATACCGACTTGCTGACTCATCTTGAAGTGTGTGTGTGTGTGTGTGTGTGTGTGTGTGTGTGTGTGTGTGCGCGCGCGCGAGTGTGTGCGTGTTCGGCCCATTTCTGGAAGTTTTGTGGTTGCTTCCGCCCAGCCTACCGATTCCTGTAATTTAGTATTGGCCATACTTTGGTGGCTTCGCGCTCTGGTCCATAACAATCTGACGATAACGTGGGTCCAGTCACCAAGCAGCAGTAGTCCTTGCCCAGGTCTTGGCTAGGATGCTACATCAACTTCTCCTTTTCTTCTAAGTACAAAATACAAATCACAGTTCCCTGGCAATGGTCAGTCGCAGCTTTTTCACCCCTCTCCCATAAGCAGGGCCCATCTCAGCCGAGGGGTTCATATCCCTTCCCCACAGCGGAGCTCCCAGAAGCCTCTGCTTGCCTCTGCACCCAGAGCTGAGCAGGACTAGAGCTTCCATTTCATTTGCTGTTGCGTGTTTCTGCTTCATCTTTGGTCAAGAGAAATGTTTATCTTATTTTTGAGAGCAGCTTAAAACTTTTTCTAAATATTTTATCTATCATTACTTAGTATGTGGTATAGACGAGGATGCATCAGAAAGTGAACTTAATGCCATCTTAGCCAGAAGTTCTATGTTGCAGCTTCTTACTTTTCTGACTTTGTCTTGTGGATGTGAAGGAAGTGTCATTAGCATTTATGTGCACCTTTTGCTTTCGGCATCGCTTACTCCACTTCCAATTTTCCCCAGGCATTTCTCAGTGTGGGCACTTGGGTGCCTCGTATTCACCAGCCAGTCTGGCTCAGTTTCTGGCCCCTCTGGTATCATGGGGCTGTCTACCATCTGGCAGCCATTTGAGGGCATCTCCCCTCCCACTGTCTGTAGCTGGTGTCCTTTTGGAAAGCGCCTCACAGTGCAGGGGTGATCTCCTGGGCCTCCAAATATTCAAGAACCCTTAGTCCAAACAGTACCAGAGCTACCTGAATTCCCTGCAAAAGAGGAGAGAGCACCCCATGAAATAAAAACAGCAAAATGGAGTTGATACTGTCAAGAGAGCAATCTGAAATGGAGCCAGGAGGCATCTAGGAAGCTGAGCTCACATACCCCTCCCTGTGAAACTGAACTAAACTACGAATGGTGACACCCTGATACAGTGCCTGGAACTGGCTCTGCATCGCTGAACTCTCTATAAAGAAATAAAATTTTCACCTAGCAGTCAATGATATACAGCAGTGGTCCCCAACTGGTTTTTAGCACCAGGGACTGGGGCTCCTATGAGAATCTCATGCCTGATGATCTGAGGTGGAGCTGAGGTGGTGATGTTAGTGCTGGGAAGTGGCTGCAAATATAGATGAAGCTTCACTCGCTCACCTCATGCTGCGTGGCCCAGTTGCTAATAGGCCAAGGATCACTACCAGTCCAGGTTGGGGACCCATGAGCACAGAATAAGCTTGCCAGCACCAATCAAGCTCTTTCAAAATAACTTGTATAGCCCCCTTTCAAGCCCCCTTTTTCTGTCTTTATAGACTCTTTCTTCAGATCACAGTTGGGTTTCTGCCCAAATCTGTCTTCCAATCACAATTCTCAAGACCCCCAAATAAAGCTTTTGTTTGTTTTGCAGTTGTTGGTCAAAACTGATTGATAATCCCCTCTCTTCAGAGAGCTCAGACCAGAGTCCAAGAGCAGAGCTAAAGAACAGACCCATGCTTTCCCGTCCCTCTTCTCAGGTGCCACCCCAAGCCCTCCACTTACACCATTCTCCTCAGTGGCTTCTTTCCCGCAGGCAAACCAGCTCTTGTGGATGAATTCATCAGACACAACCCCACGCGGATCCCATACTGGCTTACCTTCTACATGAGACTAGAGATAAATATTCAACTTTAGCAGAGATTTTATCTGAGTGGGTGAATTACAGTGAATTTTAAAAATCATATTTTGAGCTTTTAGATATTTTTCTGATTTTCATAATTAATGTTTATAACTTTTATAATCATGCAAAAATGTTATGGGGAAAAAAATTCTGTCCTTCTAGAATGTCTGTTAAAAGGAAGACCCCTTTAAAAATTAATTTTCACAATGTTTATCATCTTCCTTTTAAAAACTTGCACTTTGTCCAGGTACTAGTGTACAAACTAGACTTTAATCTGTCTGAACTTTGGCAAGCATCTGATGTTTCTCCTTCTCCAGCTCCCAGAGCTGAGTCCTAGCTTTTTTGCTTGCCTTATGCCAAACCCTTCATGATGTGACTCCTACTTCCCACTCTAGTTCTGCTTTCAAGCTTGTTCCATCTCATGTAATTGTTTAGTTATACCTGAACTGCTTATAGTTCCCCAAACACAGAAGCATCCTCATTTTCATGCCTTTGTATTTGATCTTCCTGCTGCTCAGAATTTCCTTTTCCTTTTCCACCTGAAAAACTCCTATTCATACTCTAAGACCCATCTCAGATCAGTCACTTCCACTGAGAAGTCCTCCTGATGCTCTCTTCTTGGCGCTCTCTCTCCACCATGTACGTACTTCTGTATCTGCCTTTATCATGTTAGATGCTCATCTCTGTATACCCACACAGTGCTTGGCATGTGATAAGTATTAGTTGGACGGAGGATGGTTTATTCATTCCACAACTATACACTGAATGCCCACTATGTACTGAGCATAGTGCTGGTTTCCTGGATTCAAAATTAATGAGACACAGGTTTTACCTTAAGGAGCTCATGTCTGGTGGAGTAGCCAGAGAGACGCACAGATAATTACAAAGACAATAGGATACAGGTAACTCTGTCTCATCTCTTCTCATTCTTTCTTTTCTCTCCTAATTGGCCATAACTTGAAATCATAATTCATATTTACTGCTTGGCTCGTTTCTTCAAAACATTTTTTCATTTGGAAACTGTTTAATACAATTCTTTATTATTTCTGTCTTCACTCTAGTATGAGGAAGACTATTTGAACAGTCAAAGTATCCCCCCAAATTGCTGCTTCCCAAGCAAGTCAGCATCCCGTGACTGGAGGCATGCAAGTGAGAACTGGTGACCACCAAGAATGGCTGGAGAAGGATGGAAGAGGAATCGAAGCTAAAAAAAAAAGATTGGTTGAACTCTATAACCTTGAAGGGCTTTCCAAATCGGATTCTAAGAAAAACAAGGCAAGCCTAAACTAAGATCATGAGACTGACCTCCTAAAATGCTATCATCTCAATGCAAACCCTGGGGCAGTTCCCTTTGTGGGAGAAAAACAAAACAAAGCAAATGTTCTTCATCCTCCCTGGAATTCTGTTTTAAACCATTTGGACCCAATGGATTTAATCTCTTGCCAAGTAAGAATGAGAATATTTCTGGATATCATCATCAGATCATCCCAGTTATGCAAACCTTATCTTGCCTTGGGACTGGCCTAAATGAGAACTGCTGAGCCTGTGGGTAGAGGAATATGTTAGTGACAGCAGAGAGGCTTCCGTTGAGCCCCTGTTAGATCCAGAGTCCTGACATGACTACCACCTGAGGAGCCCTTTAAAGTATCCCATGTGGGCCACAGAATTAGAGAAAGTCCTTCTACCAATCTGCTTTAATTGTTTATTTTTCAATTTTGTGCGTGTATATATATATATATTAAATTTTTATTTTTCAATTAGAGTTGACATTCAATATTATTTTATATTAGTTTCAGGTGTACAGTAGAGTGGTTATACATTTATACAATTTAAGAAATAATCTCCCCCATTAGTCTGGTAGCCACCTGCCACTATACATAGTTATTCCAATATTATTGACTATATTCTCTATGCTGTGCTTCACATTCCCATGACTATTTTGTAACTGCCAATTCATACTTCTCAACCCTTCACCTTTTTCACCCAGTCTCCCCAATCCCCCTGCCTCCCAATCTGGCACTCACCAGTTTGTTCTCTGTATCTATGAGTCTGTTTCTGTTCTGTTTGTTCATTTATTTTGGTTTTTAGATTCCATATATAAGTGAAATAATATGGTATTTGTCTTTGTCTGACTTATTTCACTTAGCATAATACCTTCTAGGTCCATCCATATTGTTGCAAATGGTAAGATTTCTTTTTTCATGGCTGAGTAATATTCCATTGTACATATATACCATAACTTTTTTTATCTAATCGTCTATTGATGGGCACTTAGGTTGCTTCCATATCTTGAATATTGTAAATAATGTTGCAGTGAACCTAGGGGTGCATATGTCTTTTCCAATTATTGTTTTGGCTTTCTTTGGATAAATACCCAGAAGTGCAATTTCTGGATCATAAGGTAGTTCTATTTTTAATTTTTTGAGGAACTTTGAAACTGTTTTCTATAGTGGCTGCACCAATTTGCAATCCCACCAAAAGTGCATGAAGTTTTCCTTTTTTCCACATCCTTGCCAACATTTGTTGTTTTTGATTTATTGACAATAGTTGTTCTGACAGGTGTGAACTCTAGCAACTTGCTTTAAAACAAAACAAAACAAAAATTATTTCTCTCATTTGGAAATAAACCAGGAACCTCTAAGATCACTAGTAGGAAGTCCTAATTTTCAACAAATGTCCAGGTTTATCAGCCCGAGCTGATCTCTTACCAGGCAGGACAAAAAATAATAAGCACTTAGAATTTTAGTTGCAGAGCGGCTTTATTTAAGTAATTGTATAATTTCTCTTACATTTTTAACAATAGAACTTGCAGATGTCTGTCCTTCCTTGGATCCCTTGGACCAGGAACCTCTACAAATGACTGTTCCAGTATATTTTTTTATGGTTGGGGCCGAGTTTAGCATCTTGCATAGTTAATGCAGTCTCCAGAGTCAGCACAACATAGCTGATTCCTGCCAAGCCATCTGGACATGTTACTCTACCCCTCTGAGTTTCCCTTTTCTCATTCATAAAATAATACTGTTAATGTCCACCAGGCAGGGTCGCATCATGTAGTAAATTGAACAACACGTGTAAAGTTCTAGTACAGGGCTCAGCTCAGAGTAAGTACATCAACATTTTTGTTGGTAATTGACATTAGTGCAATCATATAAGTCTCACATAGCTCATTGGCACTGAGCAGGGCCTGCCTTGAGTTGTTGGTGATTTTTTTCATGGTGCATTTCATGGTGCTTTCTCTCCTTGAGGGAAGGAAAGTAGAAGATATGGGGGCAGCCTGAAGGCACGCAGTATTCTTCCCAGTGAAACTCTTGCCCCGCCCTTGCACTAGGCTTCCTGGTTGGAATTTCTCTAGATCAAGCCAGACACCAGTCAACACATGGATGACAGAGGGGCTGTGGGTGTGAGCAGCTCTTTAAGAAACTCTGGAAGAGGAGGAGCTGGGGAGAGGCGAGCCGTGGGCTTTACCATAGAGGCTGCTATACAGGCAGCAGCTTCTCTGAGACCTGTGGTCTGAAAGACAGGAGAAAGGATGAGCATACCAGGAGACCCAACCCAGCCAGACCCTGAAGGCCACAGAGGGTGAGTGGTTCATTTGTCAAGCTTCCCATGCCAGGGACAAAGGAAAGGCAAGGGTTCTTTGCTTTTGGTGGGGCTCTACAAAGAGTGACTATGCCTGCCTGGGACAGAAGTCAGGAAAACTGAGCTCTGCTCTGGCTTGGTTACTAGCAAGCTGTGCAATCTTGCATAAGCCACCAGTTCTCTCTGGACCTGTTTTCTCATCTGTAAAATAAGGAAATGGCCAACTCACACTAATAACGATAGCTAGCATTGGTACAGTACTCGTCAGTTGTACTTTCCCGAATAGAATCTCATTTGGTCCTAAGGGCAGCCCTTGGTTGGAGGGATGCTTGTCACATTTCATAGATGAGGAAACTATAGTGCAGTGGGATGAGTTATTCGGTTAATACAAAGCAAGGTTGGACCTAAAATTCTGGCCTCTTGGGGACAATTCTAGCCTCTGGGAGCACATTATTCCCTGGAACTCTGGCATCTGAAGATCCCTAGTTCCTTGTCAGGACTTATATCTCCCTCGGTACTGCCTTCTTCCCTTCCCATCTCCTATGCCCTCACCGCCTACCTCTCTCCAGCTGTTTCAGTCTCTTCTCCACCACCTTCCCAGAGATATCTTTCTCATTCTGCAGGCCAACACATATTTCTGAGACACCCAATCCCCACTCTCCCTGGGTTAGCACTTATCTGCAGCTCATTTTCCAGAGCTCTCTCTGCTTTATGGAATACCTTCCTGTGTGAGAGGTGAAGTAAGTGGGGGCTGTTTAACCCTCAGGGCAGTGTTTCTCCAGGTGTGAGCCTGGACCACACTGCGTGGTTCATAAACATCCAGGGTTCTGATTAAATGTTCAGATTCTTGGGTCCCACCCCAAAGTTGTGTTTTAGCAAGCTTCCTCTGTTTCTGACAGGCATGTATCAGTTTGAGAACCACTACTCTTTAGCAGACTGCACTGTTGGGTTGCAGAAGGTTGTCAATAGATTTCTTAATAGTCGACTATCCTTAAATTACTGGAATAAGTCCTTCCTGATAAAGGTAGATTATTATTTTTTAAAGCAGACTTTAGTTTTTAATTTGGTTATATTCTGGTTTGAGTTTTGCATCTCTATAAGTTAAAATTGTCTAGAATTTACTTTTGCATGTGTGTTATCTTCATTGAGATTGGGTAATGCTAGCTTGGTAAAATAAATTGGAAACCTTACCATTATTTTCTACAATTTGAGATAGTTTGACATTGGACTTATTCTTTGAAGATCAGATAGTACTCGGCTATAAAAACAGGCTGGGCTTGACATTATTTTAAATGGTTGATATTTAACTGCCTTTCTAATTTCTTAAATGATTATTGGTCAGTTCAGGTTATTACTTCTTAAAATCAATTAATTTCTCTAAGTTCACTAAAGGCTAATTTCTGTAACCTTCCATTTTCTGGAGTTCATTGACTTTCTCAATGTTAATGTTATAATTTTTTTCACTTTTCTTCTTTTTTCATGATTTTCTATTTAGTCTTTTCAAAGAACTAATTTGTTTCTTTACTACATTGAGGCATAATTAATGTACAACTGCATATTTAAAATGAACAATTTAATGAGTTTCAGCTTATAGATATATCTGTAAAACCATCATCATAATCGAAATAAATTTATCACTTTGATCTTTTTTAGTTTTCTGGTTCCTTAATTTTAGATTTTCTATTTAATAGTCTATCTCTCTACTTCTGTATGTGTGTACTTATTCTTTTTCTAGTCCTTTAAATGAAAGTTAACTCATTTATTTTTAATCTTTATTTATAAATATAGTTGACTCTTGTTATTTATGATTGTTATGTTCTATAAAGTCACTGTAAACACTGAGGTAGAGAATTCTGAACAATTACTTCTAGGGAAAAATACAGCCTTTGGTTCCTGCCAACATCTGGGCACAAATTTTTCATCAAAAGAGCAATATATAATCTTGTTTTATATGTGTTTCTATTTAAAGACACCTTTAACTTTGATTTGTGAAAGTTAACAAATAGAACTCGCAGTCAATAGCACTAGAACTCATATGTGAACAAAGCTTATCTAACATGTGTTTTCTCTGTAAGGCACATCCCAGCCTTTTTGTGCTTAGAACACTAGACAGCACTTCAGCACTACTCTAGGGGGCTATTTTAAAGAGCAACATCACCAACAAAAGCACAAAAATGTGAAACATGCAGCACTAAATAGATCGTGAAAAGGACACTCTTTCACAATGAGAACTGAAACAAGAAGGCAGAATGTTGCCTTATTCAACCTCAGCTGGGAACGTGTGCATCAGGAGACTCAAAATTCATCACTGCTTTGCTCATATCCACGAGGATTGCTTAAGATGCTGCAAGTATTGATTTGGGAGTTACAAATAGCGAGTAGGTGAATTCGCAAATACGGAATCTCCAACTAATGAGGACTGATTTTGCTAAATCATTTAAAGTTATATCAAACTCATAGGTACAGGCAAAGCCATTCTCTCAAAGGAAAATTTATAGCAACAGGATGCTATAAATCCTCACTCAGTGCCTCATTTTTGGTTTGTTGAGTCCTGATGCATAAGAAAGTGGTGTTCTCATTTCATTACTAACCTCTGTTCAGATCATTGGATAGATAGCTCACCCGTGATGGTTTTAGACAGCTGATACCCTTGGGGTTTTGTAGAATGAGCCCTGGGCCTGCAGAGTCAAGACCCCAAGTCTGAGTCCTGGCATGGCTTGTGCTATAAGTGTTCAAGCAGAGGGCTCTGGGGAGTGATGGAAAAAACGCTGGCCTTGGATTTGAACTGTCTCTCTCTGTCTCTAAACTGCTGAATAAATTTTGCTAAATTACTCAACTGCTATGAGACTATTTTCTCCCTGTAAAATATCATAGCCCATCAGATTGTCACAGAGACCAAATGAAGTAGTGAGTAGGAAGTATTTGGAAAATGGTACAGAGCTGTGTAAATGTGAGTGGGAAAGTCATTGTCGTCATGTTGACAGCACTCCCGGAGTGTGCCATTTTTGACCTTATCTCCACAGTCTGGGTTCTATCTCACTGGGGCCCTGTCATTCCAGAACCTAAAGAAACACAAATCTAGGCCAACCAATGGGAGATGGAAGGAAGAGACAGTGACTTAGAGGCATAAAGCAGCAGCTGTGGGGAGGCTCTGCTCCCATGGCTGTGCTGAGTCAACCCCATGGGAGGCCCGAGGCCCTAGTTAGAAGGAGGCAGAGGATCTGGGACCACTGTAAGCCCTTGGCTTCGCCAACCCCATACGCCTGTCTCCTTTGTCTCTCAGCACCGTGAGTGCCAAGGAGGATGCCAAATGGCTTCAGTGGGTGACACAGCAGTTTGAGACCATTGCAGGAGAAAACGAAGAGATCAACCTGCAAGAATTCAAAACAGCCCTGAATGTGAAAGAGGCAAGTGTCTACTTCAAAAGTGGGGCCCCTGCATTTGTAGAGGAAGAGCAATCTGGTTCCCAGGATGCAGTACCTCACAAGGAGAGAAAGGTTCCCTCTGGGTCCCTGGAGTTCCTCCAGGCTTAAGGCTCCACTGCTAGCAGAATCGAAGTGTTTCTGTCTCTGCTACTGGGGCCCTTCCATCTCTCTTGCTTGCCATACCTCCTATGATCTTCAAAACAATACATGAAGTTGGAAATCAGTAGCTTGTCAAATCTTGAGAAATATTATTGACCTCACAATTTCCACTGGCCTCTGGGGCAAAGGTGATGTTATGATGTAAGCCTCCTTCCAGGAAATAAGTTTTTCGCACCATCACACTATTCCCAGTCCTCAGTTTTGTGGTCCTCTGCCCATCTCCATAATAGTCTGCATGCTTGAAAAACAATGGTGACATTAGCAGAGAGATCAGAGGAGTGAGCCTGCAGAAGCCAACTTGTCTCCCCAACTGTCTTTTGGGATGGCATTTGGTGGCTTGTATCCTTGATAAAGGTGAGCCAACAAGCATTTGAATGCCCCTGTTTGGATTGGAGGACCTCTCACTTGCTGGTACCTGCGGTACCACTAAGGGCTCTAAATGCTCTGCCTCCTTCCATTGTAATTGTAGAGAAAGAAAAAAAGACTTTCTGCCTAACAACACGTTACCATCATAACAGGAAGCTGTGAAATGTTTTAAGACAGAGGCCATTCAGGATGGTAGAGAGTAATAAAGACAAATATTCAGTGGATCTGGGGAAAAGAGTAAAGCCAGAGCAGGCTTGACTGTCCACACTGGACTTCATGCTTCATGTGAACTCATGGTTTCTTTAGGTCAGACACAAAATCCCTGCAGGCTTCTCTCCCTGCCTGGAGGACAGCATTCAGGGCACAGCAGAGCTGGAAGTGACCCAGCCTGTTTTCTTAATTTGCTTTTCCAGTGCCTAACATCAGACCTGGCAAGGAGGGGCTATGCAGGACATGATGAAAAAAAGAAGGAAAGAAAGAAAGAAAGAAAGAGAGAGAGAGAGAGGAAGAAAGAGTGAATTGGCATTTAGGAATAAGTCTTAAGTGTATATTGTAGGCAGTGTAAACAACAAGGAAAAGACACAGGTATTCAAGTGACATCTACTCTATAAGTTCTTCTCAGGGTTTACTTTTCTCTAGAGGTCACCCTAAGGGGGATAGACAGGACCTGGGAGACCCTGCAGGGGGATCCTCTGTCTGACCCTTTCTCCTGTTGAGTAACGGGCCACTAGAGGTCAGGACTGCAA
Source organism: Pteropus vampyrus (assembly GCF_000151845.1). NCBI lineage: Eukaryota > Metazoa > Chordata > Mammalia > Chiroptera > Pteropodidae > Pteropus > Pteropus vampyrus. The sequence goes on along the minus strand of NW_011888796.1, from coordinate 15,081,092 downwards.
GGCTGATGAAGATGATGGTATGTAGGGACACAGAGCTTATACAAATGCCCAGGCCCAGGGGCCAGAAGGGGGCCTTAGCCCCAGACACAAGTGCATCTTCACTGTAGAGTTCTGAATAGTTCTTCTACCAGAGCCCAAACTTGCTCTTAGCAGGCGGGATGGGCCATGGACACTGAAGTCGTGGTGTGGCCTTGTTGGCGGATAGCACTAGAGTCCTGTCTGAATCCCACCGCCCTGTCTCCACCCTTCTCCCATCACAGCCCTTCTTTGCGGAGCGGTTCTTTGCCCTGTTTGACTCAGATGGAAGTGGCACCATCACCCTCCAGGAGCTGAAGGAGGCTCTGAACCTGCTCATTCACGGCAACCCCATGGACAAACTCAAATTTCTCTTCCAGGTGTATGACATCGATGGTAAGGACTCTCTGGGAGAGAGGGGACTCAGTGGGAGGGGAAAAAGTGAATCAGCACATCTCTGTGCCGTGCCCATCTCTGTGCCGTGCCCAGCACAGGGCCGTTTTCTCCAGGTAAGGCTGACAGTTCTTTCTCTCTGTATCCAATGCCACACCTACATTCTCTCTGTCTGGTCCCTGCCTCCCCTTTGTGGGGACTGGAGGAGAAGAGAGGACTCTGGCCCAGGAGACAAATGCCCTTGTTTCAACTCACCAGAAACCAGAGCTTTCCTTTTTTTTCTTCGATGTTTGAAAAAAGAAATCTCTTTGTTGCTTTTCCTTTATAACAATAATAATATAAGCCCGTAGTGAACATTTTAAATAATAGAGTAATTTAAATAAGAAAGCAAAAATTACCCATGATATTTTTCTATACTGTCTTCTAACTGACCACACACGCACATTTTTAAAACAAAGGAGGATTATACTATACATATTGTCTTTTATTACTAAACAATATGAAGGTTTGTTCATGTAAGACTGTACTGCTTTATAACATCATTTTTATTGTAGTAAGTATACATAACATTAAATTTATCATTTTAGCCATTTTTATGTGTACAGTTTAGCAGCATTAAGTATATTCATATTGTTGTGCAACCATTACCACCATCTATTTCCAGGACTTTTTTGCTTTTCCGAACTAAAACTCTGTACCCATTAAACACTAACTCCCATTACACTCTCCTCCAACCCCTGGCAACCATCATTCTACTTTCTGTCTCTATGAATTTGATTTTTCTGGGTACATCATATAAGTGGAATCACACAATATTTGTCCTTTTGTGACTAGCTTATTTCATTTAGCATAATGTCTTCAAGGTCCATGTTGTACTAGGTGACAAGATTTCACTCTTTTGAAGACTGAATAACAAATAATTTATTGTACATATGTATCTCATTTTGTCTATCTGTTCATTTATCAGTGGATGCTTGGGTTGTTTTCATCTCTTGACTATTGCAAATAATGCTGCAATGAACATAGGTATACAAATAGCTCTTTTAGACTATGATTTCAATTCCTGTGGCATATAACCCAGAAGTGGAATTGTTGGATCATACGGCAATTCTATTTTTAATTTTTTGAGGAACTGCCATACTTTTTTGCACCATTTTATATTCCTACCAGCAATGCACAAGGGTTCCAATTTCTTCATGTCCTTGCCAGAATTTTTTTTTTTTTATAATAGCAAATCTAGTGGGTGTGAAATGGTAAGTCAACATAGTTATAACATTGTTTTTAGTGCCTGTATCATACCCCACTATATGTATTGATGCCATGTTCCATGTAGCACAGCCTAGTAGTTAAGATTTCTGACTCTGAGGCCAGTTTACCTAGGCTCAAATCTCAGCTCCGCCAGTTATTAACCAGGTGACCTTGGACAAGTTCCTTCATGTCTCAATTTCTTCATGTATTACATGAGAATAATGGTCGTAGTAATACTACATAATCATGATGTTTATATGAAGATTAAATTAGTTGACTTATGTAAACTCAGAACAGTGCCTAGTATAGGTACACCCTTTATAGATATCAGCTGTTTATCATTATTTACACAGACCCTGTTACCAAAATGGAGAAATCCTTTCTTGTCCCCCTCTGAGGGTAGGGGGAATGGGCATTATAAATGATGCTGCAATGAATATTCTGGTGTTTACATCTTTGGTGACTTTGTAGCTTAAAAGTTCTCAGAAGGCTTGGACTCATCAGAGCAAAAGAAGCTGAAATGGGAAAGAGGCACCCAATGAGACCAGGATGGCGAGTGAAGCCAGACTACACAGGCCCCAATCTCAGTGCAGCGAGCAATGTGGAGCCATCACAGAGTGTCGAGCAGGGGAGACACAGGGCTGGATTTCCATCCTGAAAAGCTCAGCCTAGCTGCAGGCCTGCTCCTGGGCAAGGCCTTCTGGCCTGTGGGGTTTCTCTGGCTCCCATTCCCAATCTAGCCAGACCTCATTCCTGGAACCCTTTTCCCTAAGTTGACAGCCTGCCCGCCCCTCCCCCCGCCCCCACTCCATGGGCAATTCACCATGCCTGCTTCCCAAGCATCCTCCTCAGACCCCATTCCAGTCATCATGGGATCCTCTTCACTGACTGTTTTCTGACAGTCAGTTTGCTCATACCTGAGGTTTGACGGAGAGGTTGGCTTGTAACAGGAGGAAGCAGCCCACTTACATTCTCGAAGACAGAGGTGGGGAAGAAGACAGGGCTTCTTGCAGGCAATGTGAGAGCGACCTTAACAGAGAAGTAGAAGAGGCCTGTCCGGCAAGTTGCAAGTCTTGCTGTGGCTGGGGATCAAATACTTCCTGCCCTCTCGGGGACTGGTGTAGGAAAGGAGAAAACAGGTGGTTGAATTCACCCAGAGATGGGATATATTTAAGGCCAGTGGGACAGAAGGATAGAGGGATAAGGAAGAAGAATGTATGCATGAGGATAATTGTGAAGGAGGACCTTGGATTTGCACTGCCCAAGCTCAACAGACAAGAGGGTGTGAAGGGTGCAAGGGAGGGACTGGCATTCTGGATGTGGTCAGAAACCTGTTGCATGGTGGCTCTTGACTAGGAAAGATGAGGATAGGAGGTGTGGCTGGAGAGTGATATGTTAGGCTCTGTACTGGATTACAGACTTTGGCTTTGACCCAAACAATGATCACAAAAGTAAGAAGACTTTGCATTTATGTGCAACTACCTTCTTCTAAATTCTGCGTTAAGTGCTTTGTAATTAATTATCTCTCATTCTTGAACCAGTTCGTAAAAGGAGGAATTATTATCCCAATTTCTGAGACAAGCAAAATAAGCTTCACTACTCTAAATGCCTTATAGCCCAGCATCACATAGCTAATATGAAGCCGAAGAATGTTGCCACAAGTATGTCTATATCCAAAGCAGGCCAAAGAATCATTAATGATGGGTCCTCCTGCTCCTGAAGAATGAAAATATGTACAGAAAAAAATGCCCCAAATTTCATCTCAGTTAATAGTTCTGGCTTCCTTTTCACATCGCTTTCAGCCACTCATGTTCACATAAGGCCACATGCTGTACTTGTGAGCCCAGATGTGGCCTGTCAGGACAATACCGATGAGCAGAGTCTGCTACAAGCTGGGGAACAACAGGGATCCTTCCCTCATCACAACTTCATATTCGATTTGCCTCTGGATAGCTGAGGCTCTGGGCACACAGCTCCTTATAGATTAAGCAAGCAAGTGTATCTTCTGAGCAGTTGGTCCTAGATGTTCCATGGTTCTTAGAGAGGAGGCTGCAGATTCTGCAGAAAGGCGTGCACCAAGGCCCAAGATTGTCCGTGCTTGGGAAGGCGTTAATTTCTGTTGAGCTCTGCAGTAGGAAGCCATGGAAAGTTTGTGAGCCGAGAGTGACACATGTCCTATGACTGCCTGGGTCCTTTGACTGCCTGGTCTATATGGCGGACGGGAGTTGGTTGGCGGGAGGATGAAGGTGGGCGATCTGGAAAAGTTCATCACTCCATGCAATGATTGTGCAGGGCAGGGGCATCTGCAGGTACAGAGTGGGGTCCGGGAGCAGGCACCCACACTCAGCTTAATCCCCACTTGGGACAGGCAGCGGTTCCATCGACGCGGACGAGCTGCGCACGGTGCTGCAGTCGTGCCTGCGGGAGAGTGCCATCTCGCTGCCAGAGGAGAAGCTGGACCAGCTAACGCTGGCGCTCTTCCAGTCGGCCGACAAGGACTGCAGTGGTACCATTACCTTCGACGAGCTCCGAGACGAACTGCAGCGCTTCCCCGGGGTCATGGAGAACCTGACCATCAGGTACAGCCCGGTCTCCGACGTGGGCACTGCACGCGTTGGGTTACACTCCAGGTGCGAAGAGTGCCCTGAACTCACTCACGATCTCTCAGTCCCGCCGGGTTGCCCCAGCTCAGCTCAGCCCAGTTTAGCTCAGCCGAGCCCAGCCTAGCGGGTCTACAGCCCAACCCCGCCCTACCCCACCGTGCCCCAAACCAGCTTAGCCCAGTCTTGCTCACTTTTTCATAGGGGACAAAGGTCTATCCTGCAGGGTGGCTATTGTCATACCTCCCTTGTCTACTGTGTCGCTTCAGAATCAACTCAATATTAAGCACCTACTATGTGCAGGGCATAAACTGGTACATTTGTAAAAGGAAATTAAAGTTATAAAAGGAATTAAAGTTACAAAAGGAATATGCCTAGGATCACACAAGTAATTTGAAAAGGCAGTCATTTATTCAACTTGGTCAAGCAGCTACTGTGTACCAGCCACTATTCTGAATAATGGAGGTGCCCTGCTGGGGCTGCATGTAATTTATATCAAACAAATACATAACTAAAGGAATACAAATGTGATAAGGGCTGTGGAGAAATAATATAAATAGGTTGTAATAGACTCAAGTTTGTCTGACTCCAAGCGCTGAATAGTGCCAGGTTTGTAGTTCATTCTCTTTGTGTATTAACTTTCTTGTAGGTTATTTGCCATAACACTTCTCAAATTCTCCTATCCTCTTCCAATGCCTTCCCGGCCCCTTCCCTCCCCCCCTCCCCAGTTGGGAAGTAAGGAGAGGTAATAAAAATAGCCACAGATGTGGCATCAGACAGACCAGAGTTCCATCCCAGCTTCACCCAGCTGTGTAACTAAGCAAGTCGCTTGAGCTGTTTTCTACTCTGAAAGGAAGGGGCCCGCTTGCTACAAGGATCCAAAGAGTTAGGGGGCTACAGAGGGAGTGGGTCTCTAGGTTCAGATTCCAGTGGTCCCATCAGACCCCATCCAGATTCTTTCCGACCCCAGCACGCCCCACCCCATCCGTCTTGATTGGAGCCCCTCTCTTGCAGCGCTGCCCACTGGCTGAAGCCCCCCACTGCTCAGCCGCGCCCGTACCGGCCTCGCCCACTGACCTCCGCTTATTGGCGCAACCACCGCAGCCAGCTCCTCTGCTTGACTGCCTACGTGGGCCTCCACGTGCTGCTATTCGCGCTGGCAGCTAGTGCGCACCGGGCCCTCGGCGTCAGCGTCATGGTGGCCAAGGGCTGTGGCCAATGCCTCAACTTTGACTGCAGCCTCATCGCGGTAGGGCTCTGAGGGCCTAGTGTAGGGAATTGGGCAGGGGGTTGATGTAGGCTCCTCATAGACAAAACGACCCACACGTGGCGTGGACACCTGGAGTGCCAGGGCAGGATGACATCTTAGAAATCAACTGCAGTGACACTCAGCGGTGGGAACTGAGGCCTAGAGAGGGACAGTAGCTTGTCCAGAATCACACAGCTCATAAATAGCACAGCTAGCATTGTTGTGCCCTTTACTATGTTCTAATTAGGATGCTAAGCACCTTCCATTTGATCTGCACAACAACCCTGTGGTGGATCCCAAGGAAGTGGGGCTGGCTGCTGGGTAGGGCTCCAACCAGAGGGAGCACTTCAAGAGGATTCAAATGTCAGACTAGAGAATCAATGTTATTGATCCTCTGGGCCAGGGAGTGAGGTCACCGAGCATTTTTGCACACTCCTACAATTAAAACAAAACAAAACAAAAACAAACAGAAAACAAAGACCTTTCCAATAACCTAATATATGTTCATTTACTTATAATTATATGCATGCTCTATTATCATTAACCAATAGACTTATGGCACAATATAACTATAAGGCAAGGTTTGTTCTTAATGATCAGGGATGTACATCTCTAGTTCAAATACTCATCTTGATACTATCAGCTTCTGATTAGTGTGGATTGTATTTTTAACCTCATAACTGGCTATAAAAAGTTCATACCAGGAGTGGGAGACACATGACTCATTTTCTTGGTCACTTGCTATTGCATTATTAATACTATTTTCAATCTGCACTTTCTTTGCAGTGAACATTTTTAAGCTACTTGTGCTTTCTGTGAGGAGCAATTAGCTTAGTTAAATTAAAACCTGACAATGTAATCTGCACATCCACACATCCAGGTGTGCAGAATTACATTGAAAGCAAAAGAGCAAGTGAGGGACTCCTCATCAAAAGTCCCTTAAAAAGCCAGGTCTTCCTCCAGGACACCTCGAGAACCATACGTGACATGTGCCCATCTGACATATAGACTAAACGAGGGCACCATGTCAACATAGATATTAAATATTAGTAAAAGCACATGTGCTTTTCATGTGTTTAGATAAAAGTAATATTGGCAAGTGTTCTGTAACATTTTCTCTTCCTGCTCTAATTCTGGAGACCCTACTTTAGAGACCCCAGCTGTGGGCCCAGGCTTGGGGGTGAGGGGGATGGTGATGGGGCCCCTTCAGGAAGCCCAGCCAGCTCAGGAAGACAACTGCTGGGGACGGAGGACAGGACAGCGAGACAGCCAGCTGAGGCTCTCTGCTGCTTTGCCTGCCAGGTGCTGATGCTCAGGCGCTGCCTCACATGGCTGCGGGCCACATGGCTGGCTCAGGTCCTGCCTCTGGACCAAAACATCCAGTTCCACCAGCTTATGGGCTACGTGGTTGTCGGGCTCTCCCTTGTGCACACTGTGGCCCACATTGTGAACTTCGGTGAGTGGCCCTGGGGCTGGGGAGATTGTGGGAACCGAGTCTTTCACAGACCACTCATTTATCCGGCCCTCATGTGTCCTTCCTGCTCAGTGGGTGGAAAAGGGGTGCCTGGATAAGCCGGTGCTCTGGATGAAAGTCCCTGCGTACACGGGTTTCTTATGGGGGCGGAGTGGGGACCACAGAGGGCACGTGGAGTGGAAAGAGCTTGTCTTGTGCTTGTCTCCAGCACTCCGGGCTCAGTCTGAGTCTAGCCCCTTCCAGTTTTGGGAACTGCTGCTCACCACAAGGCCTGGCATTGGCTGGGTCCATGGCTTGGCATCCCCGACCGGCGTGGCGCTCTTGCTGCTGCTGCTCCTCATGTTCGTCTGCTCCAGCCCCTGCATCCGCAGGAGTGGCCACTTTGAGGTGCCCTGCCCTTGCCCCTTTGCCTCTCCCAGGCTGGGCTCCCACCTTCATTTCATAGGTGCTCCGAACATGTTAGTTTCCTCTTTGCTTTCCTCTCTCTAGCCTCCTCAAGACACAGGAAGTCACAGAGAATTAGAACCCTGGCTGCCCTCTGGACTAATCTGATCATATCGGAAATGTGCAGAGCACCTACTCTGGGTCAGCAACAATCCTTTAAAGTAGGAATCAGCATCCTCATTTAACCAATGAGGAATCTGATGCTCAGAAAAGTAATATATCAGGCCAAGGTCTCAAGCTAGTATCAGGGCAGGTATTTAAAATTCAGCACTCAGCTCGCTCTTCTCTACTCCCAGAAAACTGTCTTTTTTTTCATCCCCCACCCCCTTCCCTGAGAAAGGGTCAGTGTGATGGGCCATTGGTGCTCATGAACCCTTTGAGGGTGCTCCACTTTGCCCAGAACATCCTCAGGCAGATGTTTCAGATGTTTGCTGCTGGCACCGGGAATCTTCCCTTACAGGCTCCCTGGGCCAGGCCCCCAGAACAAAGAAGCAAGGAAGCTTCCCAACCTTTTACCCAGCCTAGTCCCCAGGAGAAGGTGTGTAGGGCCAAGGCTCTGGGCAATGTGCTTTTAAGGATGGCCCTGAGCCCTGGCTCTGTTCCACCCCAAGCCTTGAGCTCTGGCAGCTTACTCCCCTCACACCCACAGGTGTTCTACTGGACCCACCTGTCCTACCTCCCTATGTGGCTCCTGCTCATCCTACATGGACCCAACTTCTGGAAGTGGCTGCTGATCCCTGGCACCTTGTTCTTCTTGGAGAAGGCCATCGGACTGGTGGTGTCCCGCATGACAGCCCTATGCATTGTGGAAGTCAATCTCCTTCCCTCCAAGGTGCAAAGGGGGAGTGCAGGTGGTGGTAGGGTACAGCAGCTGGATGCCCAAGGAAACAGGGAACCCCAGCACAGTGGAGGAGATAAGCAAAGTGCTTCAGGAGTGACACCATAGGAAGGGCAATGACAGGTAGGCAGGATAGCACTTAAGGCCAGGTCTGCATAGAACATGCTCAGTTAGCATATATTAAGTACCTGCAAGATGGCAAGCCCTGCGCTAGGTGACAGAGACACAGAGAAAGCTCAGGCACTCTCCTGCTTTCCACAGGTCCACAGGCTAGCAGGGAGTCGGCCTTTTCATCACAGTGCAGGGCTGTGTTGGTGAGAGAAGTAGAGTCCCAGAAGTAGAGTCCCTTTGTCTTTGAGAGGTTAGAGAAGACTTCAGAATGTGGGAGATGCCATATCAGGGTTTTGAGAGATGAGTAGGAATTTGTTGGATAGATAAGACAGGGAAGGGTGTTGCTGAAGGGATGGGCAGGGCCTGATGATGAATGGAGCCTCTCACTCTATAGGCTATGGGGAACCCCTGAGCAGGATGGAGGAAGGGTGGTGGTATCAAGATAGTTTATATTCCAGCTAGATCCTTTAGTTGCTTTGAAGAAGACAGCTTGGAGAAGACCATTTAGGAGGCTCTTGCACATAGGTAGATGAGGGCTCATGAAGGACTCGACCCTGGGGCAGAGGCTGTGGGATGAGGAGAGGGCATATCACAGAAAGACTCAGGAGGTAACTGGCTACATTTTGGGGTGAGAGAGAGAATGGAGGCTAGGACTCCCACGTGTCCAAATGACAAATTTATGGAGAAAGGGAAGGCAGCTCTGGGTGGACTAGGCCCTGGACAACTGAAGTGTAAGGATATAGAAGCTAAATAATGAGAGTGTGGTTTACGTCTAGGCTCTAGCATTAGACAGCTGTGATTGGATTCAGATCCCATGGTTTCCTACCTGGTGGCTTTGAGCAAGCTGTTTAACTTCTCTGAGCCTCAGCTTTTCATCCATAAAGTGAAAAAAGTATGGCATTCATCTTAGAGAGTTACCGTGAGAACCAGAAGTAAGAAAGTACTCCACAAGGCTCTGGAACACAGTAAGTGCTGAATAAACGGAAGCTATCTTCTGGAAGGATGTTGTTATCTCAGGGGAGGTGTCCATTAGTGGTTGGAATGCTGGCCAAGTGCTACAGTAGTTCCAAGAAAGAGGCTAGAGCAATCAGCGGGACTTCACAGAGGAAGGGACTGCTGAAAAACAGCATTTACACCATAAGTGGGATTGAACCATGATCCTTACTCCAGACACAGCCTGACTCTTCCCTTCTCTGAATTTTGCCCATCCCTGGTTGGCAGATGTGCTGCAGGGGTGGCCCCCACTCACAGGCACAGAAGGATCTCCTATCTGGGCTGGCCTGGTGTATAGTGGAGAATGGCCCAGCCTCTGCCCTCCTGTCAGCTTTGGGTCTGTACAAATGATGCTGATCTCCTTGTCTCCCCAGGTGACTCATCTTCTCATCAAGAGGCCCCCTCTTTTCAACTACAGACCTGGCGATTACTTGTATCTGAACATCCCCACCATTGCTCGCTACGAGTGGCACCCCTTCACCATCAGCAGTGCTCCAGAGCAGAGAGGTAAGCCAACTCCTCCAGTCATTCAGACAGGTACTAAGTTCTGCCGCGTGCCAAGCACGGGCTGGGAACCAGGCGCATGGAGGTAAACAAGACCACAGTTGCAAAGTGGACCTCCGAAAGCTCCCTCTGAAACAAAGAGGCAGACAGGCAAACACTTACTGAATGGTATGGTCAGGGCTGTACCAGGTGCTGCCAAGGTCACAGAAGAGGACCTGGCATGGTGGGGTAAGTGAGCGAGGCTTCACAGGCATGTGACATTTCAGCTGAACTTTGAAAGATCAGTCAGAGTTTACTGGACTAGGAAGTTGGGAGAGGAGGCAGAGGGAGAAGCATAGGCAAAAGCATAAAAACCTGGAAACATGGAATAGTCTGAAGTTAGAGTTAAGGGTGGGGGTGGGGTAGGGAGGAAGGAAGGGAGGGACAGAGAGAGCATGGGAGAACAGGAAAGAGAGTCAGAATAAGATTGAAAGGCAGACAATGTGGCTGGCAAAGCCAATTAGAGCCAGGGTGGGACCAAGGAAGACTTGGAATACAGATCGGAAGCAAAGTTGGATGGCACAGGCAGTTGGGAGCCCACAGAGATCTTAAGCAGAGGACTAGCCGGCTCAGAGAAAGGGGTACCGGAGCACTTTCAAGGAGGCTGTGACGAGAAGCCGGGACTTCCCCGCTCCCTGTGGGCATGAGCCCTGTGGACCCCCAGGCAGCAGACTGCCTCACACCCTTCTCCCACAGCCTTGTACCACTCTCATTTCTCTGTGGGTTCCCCACACCCATAGAACGGCTCAGCAGACCCTCTCTTCGCCCATCTGTCCTCTGACCCCCACCCATGAGTGTACTTTCCTTGTGTTCCTGGCCTACCCACTTTACTGGTGCTTCTGACAGGAAAGGCTTTCCGTGGCCTGTTACAGTGAGACCCTTGCTTGGCATCATGAGGGGTAAAGGAGTTCTCTGACCCATCCCCATTAAAAGCTTTAGCTTCACTCAGGATGCCTCTGAGCTGGAGCCCAGCAGGACCCAGCTCCCGCAGCTCAGGGCACAGACCCAAGGTGGAGGTTCTCCTTGTTAGGCTGCACACCATCTGCCCTGGAATCACCTGAGTGGTGGCCTGGATGTGCAACGGGATGAAGGTAAGCATGGGGGTTGGAGAGGATGAGTTATTTTCTTCCTATTTTTCTTCCCTTTTCTGTTCTCTAAAGAAGATAATGTGCTCTCGGAAAATTCAGACGATATAGAAATATGTACAGAAGAAAATTAAAATCCCTCAAATTAAAAAAAAACTATTGTCATTCTTTTTGCTGAACAGCCTTCCAGATCTCTCTATATCTACATGGGTAATCAGATACAGAGATAGTTTTGCACACATGGGATCAGACTGTTCACACTGTTTTGCGGCCCACTTTTCTTGGAGAACCGTATGTTGTGAAGATCTTTGCATGTCAGTTCTTTTGGAAAAAAAAAGAACTTTTCCTTTTCATGTCTGCATAGTATTCCAGTATATAGCTATGACTCTGATTATAATGGCTGTGTTTACTATATGATGGGTCATTTATCTGACCAATTCTTGAGGGGGTTTCTTCAGGGGCTCGGCTTGGAATTTGCCTATCTCTTGAGCCCACGTCTCCTGCAACAAGCTTAGTGAGTCCGTATGGGGACTGGTAAATATTCCGACTTTGTTTACAGAGCTTGTTTACAGAAATCAAGAATGGGAATCAGGTTGGCAGCTGTGGCCGATTGAATTCAACCAACATTTATGGAGGCCTTTTACATATGAGTTACTGGGTGAGGGACTTCAGGTTGCATTCGTGTAGACAAGGCATAGCTCAACCTTCCTGGCACTTGCACCTTGAAGGGGAAAGATGCCTCAGAGAGGTATGTGGGAGCAGAGGTCCGAGGACCTGAGCTGCAGTCTTGACTTTTCAGTTCACTCCGCACAAAGCTGTGAGAGTATATACACACCACTCCGGGCCTCTGTATTACAGGGTTGAACAAGTTCATTCATGAACTTGGATAAGGGGAAAAAAAGTGACATCTTTATTTTCACTAACCTCTAGCTGAAATTCAGCCTTTTCTTCAATTATGAATGCAGACAACAAACCACAGTAATGTTAACAATACTTGTGACTTTTCGAAATAAAAAGTGTAGATTCCTTTATATCACATGACAGATGTTGCCGATACCTCATCACTGCTTCAGATTTCCAGTGGCCACGAGACTCCCTCTGGATCTCGTTATTTCACGTGTTAACAAAGAAGCACTTGTATTCTTAAATCACACATTTGCTTGTTTAATATTTTGATAACTGTCTCATAACTGGTTTCATTTATAATATCTATGTATGTTACTTTATGTATTTAAAAACCTTATCCTGAGAAGGAATTTATCCATTGCCTTCAAAGAACTGCCCCAAATAATTCATGGTTTAAAATAAAAGAAAAGGGGTAAGAACCCCAGACTAGGAAAACTCTTAGGGACCTCCTCACCTTAATGTGTGGATTCTCTCTGTCCCCGTCAGCAGAGGCGTAGTCACCCACATCCCCTTTCTGCCAGTCATCCACTCAGCAGAGAATCTTAGTAAGCACCTGCTACATCCCAGGTACTGGGCACTACGAAAGATGTTGGTCCCACCACCTGTTGAGCACCTACTATGTGCAGAGCCATTGACAGGCATCTGGTTGAATGTGGGAGGGAGATGGTCCCCATGTTGGTGAAACCCTAGCCTGGTGGAAGAAGCAGGGCCTCCACCCCTAGGGAACTCCTAGTACACTCGGGGCCGCTCTGACGCCTGCCCTGGCAGAGGAGACTGAACCCTTATTGTGTAGGTTTGGATTGACTTCACTGAGAAAATTTGCAAGGTCTGCACCAGAGAGATCTGATCTCCATGTCCTGTGACTGTGGCTGCCAGTCCGGATCTGAGGAAGAGCATCCAACCTGGGACTTGAACAGTGGATACCCAGCCCCAACCACCCAGGGGAGACAGGCCTGCTCCTTGTTGGAGCCCAGCATTCACCCCACCCTTATGTTTTGCTCAGACACCATCTGGCTACACATCCGGTCCCAAGGCCAGTGGACAAACAGGCTGTATGAGTCTTTCAAGGCATCAGACCCAGTGGGCTGTGGCTCCAAGAGATTGTCGAGGAGTTTGAAAATGAGAAGGAGCCAGAGGAGGCCTCAGGTTGGTGGCTGTGGGGAAGGAAGAGTCTACAGTGGTGGCAAACCCACTGGGACCAAGCTGCTTCTGAGGTGGCGGGCACCAAATATTGAGCAGCAGCAGTTGTGTACACTGGCTCGATGGCAGCATGAGGGACAAGGCAGCTGCAGGCTGTGTGGTCCTCGGAAGCCTGAGCACCCCAGACCCTCCCCAGTCCATGTCCTTCATTAGAAGGTGAGGGCCAATGGAAAAAAGGGCATTTGGGATCAGAAGAACTCGACTCTGTGTCTCTGCTCCAGTGTTTGCTGACTGTAGGGCCATAGGCTCATCCTTTAACCTCTCTGAGCCTCGGGTTATTCGTTGATGAATTAGGAGTAATTCCCATCCTCGGCTTCCTTTTTTCACAAGATTCTTTTAAAGACCAATTCTACGGGCATTCTTTGAATGCCCGTAGAATATTGAGTGAACTGGGCAGCTCGATCCTGGTGGACCATTCATTATCACCATCAACGCCATTATCATCACCAGTATCAATATTAGCATCACCATTGTTGTCTTTTGAGTCCTGATGAAACCCACAAAGCTGACAAGTTGCTAGTGCCTAGAGTGAATACAGGCTCTAGGGGGGTTTTGGAGGAATACAGGAAAATAAGAACAGCACTTGAGGAAGTAAGAGTAGATGAAGGAGGCTGAGGGTGCCTGGACACTTAGTAGGCTGTATGACCAGGCTGGGAGATAGGTTCGTGTGTGGAAACCCTGCTAAAGGTCAAAAAAAGAGAAGACCCTGGACCTGGCCCAGCCCTGTTTTACCTTAGCAGAAATTAAAATCTGGTGGGAAAACCAGGTGGCATCCTGCCTGGCCAGGCTAAAGGACCCTTCTAGAACGGTGCCAAGAGTAAAGCTTTGGGAAATGGAAGAGTAAGTAGAAACAAGAGAGCTTTCTCTACTGTTAATCAGGGGAAACTTTCTGAAGGAGGAAGCTGACTTTCAAAACCAGGCGGGTCACGGCCCACTGGGAATTGGTGGGTAGATCCATTAAAAGCTGTGTTTCCTTGGGACCTTAGGTACTTCTGCCAAAGAATAATTTGGCACAATCTTTCTGGCAGTCTAGCCATATGTGTCAGCATTTTAAATATATATACCCACTGGCCCAGCAGTTCCATTTTTAGGGATTTATCCTAAAAAGCTAATTGGACAGGTGCACAAGAAGTATTTTAATCACCTTGTTCATTCATTCATTTAGCAAATATTTACTGAGCACAGCACCTACTGTTTTCCGAGTACTGTTCTAGATGCTAGCAATATATCAATAAGCAAAATAAACACAGTCACTGCTTATGTTCTGGAAAGATAGACAACAAACAAAATAAATACATACTGTGTCAAGTGATAATAAATGCTATGGAGAAAAATAAATCAGAGTAAATGATAGAGATGGAAAAGGTGCTATTTTATGTATGGTGATTGTTAACAATAATGAGAAAAATGAGGATAATCAAAATTCTGCAATAGGGAAGTAGCTAAATAATGACTGATTACCATTATAATGGGATAACAGGTCACCTAGAAAAATGTATGCATTGGAAAGCATGGAAAGCTAGTCAAGATGTAGTAAGTGGAAAAGCCGGGTAACAAAGCAGTGTTTTCATTTATGTAAAAGTGTGGTGTGTGTGCGCGTGTGAGAGAGAGAGAGATACTGAGACTGGAAGGACAGAGAGAAAATGTTTAGAGAAGTTATGTTGTCTGATTCAGGGCACTTTTTCATTTAATTTGTTAACGTTCTGTAATACCTGAATCTTTAAAATTAGCATGTATTAATTTTGTGATTTAAATAATAAAATAATTCTCATTTCGAAACCAAACAGGGTTTCCAACCCCAGCCCCTCTTTTCTGGGGCCCTGGCACAGGAAGCAGTGTCCTCCCAAAAAGATGTCACGGTGGAGCTGACATCCTACAGTCCTGAGGGAACTCCGTGGCAGGGACATGAAGGCCTGGTGCACACGGGGACAAAGGACAGGATTCAGGCTCAGTGGGGAACCCCAGCAAGCAACCAGGTTCTGGTAAGGCTGAGGAAGCTGGGGCTGGAGGCTGGAGAGCCGGTGGTTTGTCTCCCCAGGGACAGCAGGTCTTTAGAACTTGGAAGAGAGGGCCTCACGGGCAGGCCACGTTCAGGAAGCACCGCACATTGCATGGTGTTTCTGCAGCCAGTCATCTGTGTATCACCTTTATAACTTTTGTCATATTTACTTCCCAGTGGTAATATTTCCTACCTAACATTTTTCTTTACATTC
>NW_011888796.1:15053639-15064465 GCF_000151845.1 Pteropus vampyrus | reverse complement strand
TTGTTGTTGTTGTTGTTGTTGTTATTGTTTTTGAAGAGTCAGTTTTCCAGAACACCACTTATGTTCTCCCTCAAAAGGGCTCCATGCTTTCAGGAATAGTTGGGGCGGAAAAGGCAATTCCCCTTTTGTAAAGTTGTTCAGACAGGCAAAGTGTAGGAAGCCTCTGAGAAATGCCCGATATGCCCGCTCCCAGAGACCCACAGCTCTCTACTCTCCACAGGTCTCTGAAATGTCCCTTGAGAACCACCAATTCTGTAACATCAAGGTAAGAGGCTCCAGGACCCCCTGCCCCAACCTGCCTGTAGGGAGGGCTTGCTGCAGCTGTCAGTGCCCAAGCCCCTCAAGTCCTCCGGACTGACTTCCAGGTATCTACAGAAAGAAACCAAACCCTCCCATCATAGGTGCACACAGAGATGCTGGCTGGGCCCTGCTCTCATCATTCTGACCTTCTAGGGCTCTCCCAGACATGTGCTCAGGGCACAGGAGTGGGAGCCACTTAGATCTGGTCCAGCCCAGGAGACGACTGCCTGTGTATAAGGGGGGGTCCTGAAGACTTCGGGTCCAGCTCTTCCCCACACTCACCCACCCACCTCTCTCTTTCCTCTAATCCCTCCGGTGCACAGTGCTACATTGACGGCCCTTATGGAACCCCCACCCGTAGGATCTTCGCCTCTGAGCATGCCGTGCTTATTGGGGCTGGCATTGGCATCACCCCCTTTGCTTCCATCCTGCAGAGCATCATGTACAGGTGGGTGCACAGGCTGAGGCCCTGGCCTGCATCCTGGGGCAGAGTCCCAAGAGATGCCATCCCCTTTTCTCCCCCTTTCTCCCTCCTCTCCTTTCACTTGTCTCCTTCCCCCCTTTTCTCTCTTCCCTTCCCTGCTCCTCCACCTTCTCTTTTTCTGGGTCTCATCCCTCTCCTTCCTCATAGGGTGGGCTCTGTCAGCCCACCCTCCCTCTCTGTCCCTGCACTGTTCTCCGAGGTCCTAAAAAGTCTCCTACTCATCCCAAATTCAAGACTCCTCTTCCTGCCTCCCCTAAGGCACCAGAAGAGAAAGCACATTTGCCCCAACTGCCAGCACTCATGGAGGGAGGGCATCCAGGATGACGACATGAAGCTCCACAAGGTGAGCAGGGTATCCTGTAGGCAGGCCTGGGACCCTCTCTCTGGGTCACCACCTGGAACAGAAGCCAGGCCCTCCTGTGCAGGGGCAGGGAAGGAACAGGTGACTTCTCCCCTGCTGGGATCCACTGGTACGTACACTTCTCTCAGTGCCTCGAATTCTCCTCGTGCCTTCTAAGTGTCCAGGCCTCCCTCTTCCCCCACACCCCTCGTCACCTCTGAGAGATGCTCTAAAGTGGTATCTCATTAAAGACCCAGGAGCTTGAAAGTCAGGCAGTCTAGATACATTACAGCTATGATACTTACTAGCCATCACCTGATGGTGGTTTTAAAAATGAAAACATGTTTGCTTTTTGAAAATTCGTTATTTTGTATAGGCCACTTCAAAGAGTTTCTTAAAAAATAAGTAATGTTTATCTGACTGTCCTAACCTTAAGATCGTAGAACATTGCTTGCTCTAACAATAGATTATTAGATAAAATCCTGAACCGGCAGTCAGGAACCTGGGTTCTGGTCTGGGCAAGGCTCCTCCCCTCTGTGAGCCTCAGTTTTCCCCTTCGCTAAGTGAAGATACTAATGTGTGCCCTGCTTACACCAGAGTGATCATATGGACCCTGGGGATCACAATATGAGCATGCTGTGAACAAGGTAGACCCCACCTCTGAACCCAAGGGCCTCTCTCCCTAGGTGGATTTCATCTGGATCAACCGAAACCAGAAGTCTTTTGAGTGGTTTGTGAGCCTGCTGACCAAACTGGAGATGGACCAGGCCGAGGAGCCTCAAGAGGGTAGGAGAGGGACAGGGCCTGAGGAGGATGGAAACAGGGCAGGGGTGTTTAGTGTCAGGGGCTTTTTAAGCAGATGTTTAGATTATTCCATTTCTTTCAAAAATGTGGAGGAGAGAGGGTTGCTTTTTTTTTTTTTTAACTTAAATGTAATATTTTGTGAAAGGAAAAATTAAGCAGAAAAAATCACTCATAATCCCATTCATCTATCCATACTATTTCAGCTTTTTGAAAGACTTGCCTTCTGATGTTTTTTCTTATTCACATTTTATAAACATGTATGTCCTTTTTTCTTATTTTCTTTTTTATAAGACTTTTTTTTTTTTTTTTAAATTCAGAATGAATACTGGTTAAGAATTTAGATTTCGAGAACTTCCAAAGCAGATTCTCTGGGAAGAGGGCCCAGAAACATACATTTTAACATGCTTTTCAGATGATTCTTAATCACACTCTTTTGTAAATAAGTTTTTTCAGGGATAATTTATATACAATAAAAATTACCAATATAACTGTACAGCTAATACAAAGACATTTTGACAAATGTGTGCAATTGTGTAACCATCAGCACAATCAAAATAAGAAACTTTTCTTTTACCCCCAAAAGTTCTCTCATCTCATTTTTCATCAACACTCTCCCTCGATTTGTAGCCCCCCACTACCACTGATCTGCTTTCTATCACTACAGTTTTGTCTTTTCTAGAATTTCATATAAATGGAATTATGTGATACATAGTCTTTTTGCTTCTTTCACTTAACATAATATCTTTGAGATTTATCTAAATTGTGACACGTATCAGTAAGTAGTTAATTCCTTTTATTGCTAGGTAGTGTCCTATTTTATGGCTATACCACGATCTGTTTTTCCATTCTCTTGTTGATGGATATTAGAGTTGTTTCTACTTTGTGGCTATTTTGCATAAAACTGCTATGAATATGTGCATACAAATCTTTGTGGGGACATATGTTTCCATTTCTCTTGGGTAAATACTTAGGAGTGGGATTGCTGGATAGTATGGTATGTGTTAAATTTAACTTTATTAAGAAACTATTGACTGTTTTCCAAAGTGACGGTACTGTTTTGCATTTCCATCAGTAATAGATGAGAGTTCCAGTTGCTCCACAACTCACCGACATTTGATATTGGCAGTCTTTTTAATTTTAGCTATTGTAGTGGGTATATAGGAGTATCTTAATGTGCTCTTAATTTGCAATTCCCTAATAATTAATGATATTGAACATATTTTCATGTTCTTATTTGTTGTTTGTACATCTTCTTTGTAAAGTGCTCAAATATTTTGTCCACTCTTTAAATCTAGATGTTTGTCTTTTTTATTAAGTTGTAAGAGTTCTTTATATATTCTAGAAACAGGTCCACTGTCAGGTGTAAATCTTACTAATAAATTCTCCCAGTCTGTGGTTTCTCTTTTCATTTTTGAAAACTGTTTGAAGGACAAAATTTTGAAAGTTTAATGATGTCCAATTGATCATATTTTTTCTTTTATTCTTCATGCTTTTTGTATCCTATCTAAAAATCTCAGATCTTTTTCTAATTACCGATTTTCTCCTCATTACAAATTGCATTCTCCTGCTTCTTTGCATGCCTGATAATTTTTTTATTGGATGCCAGGCATTGTGAATTGTGTGTTGTCGTGTTCTGGATTTTGTGGTACTTAAATAGTACTTACTTTGTTCTGGTGCAGTTACATTACTTAGGATAATTTGGAACCTTCCAAGACTAACTTTTAACTTTTGTTAGGGTAAGCCCAGAGCAGCCTTTACTGTGGGACTAATTTAGTCCCAGTACTAAGATGCTATGCCTCTGACACTATCTACTGCTCTGTGTATTACAAGGTCTTCCCACTCTTGCTGATCAGCCTAGTGCTGTCTGGAAAATTTCTTTCACACATGTACAGATTAATGCTCAGCCAAAGGCTTAGGGGAAAACTTTATGCAGATTTCCAGAGCTAACTTCCTCCCTCCCTGACTCCCTCTCTTTCTCCCTTCCTTTTTCTCTTCTTCCTTCCCTCTCTCTTTCTGTCTGCAGATTCCTTTTTCGTATATTGCGCCTGCATAGTCACCTTGAACTCCAACTTCTGTCTCCCCACTCAGTGAGACCCGGACCAGGTTGGGGCAATTGCAGGGCTCACTTCATTTGTTTCCTTCTTTTGGTAATTACAGTCCTGCAACTGCTGACCGATGTCTGGAAACCATTGTTTTATATATTTTGTCCATTTTTCTAGTTGTTTAAGGTGAGGAAGTAAATATGATTCTTTTTATCCAATATACATTTTTAATGTGCATAATCTGTTGGTAAAGACAAACCTATATCTATTTATTGGGGGTGAATGTTCAATATTTTCCGTGATATGGTGTTAGTCAAAAAGTTTAGAGAATGGTCTACGATAAAGATTAAACGCCGTAACATACGTGAGTTCTTTTACTCTTTGGTCCCTTCTTTTATACTTTCATCAAAAATGAATGTTTTGAATGTCTTCCTCCAGCCCCTGCAGCCTTCCCCACCCTACCTGAGTATGGCATTCTACATTTTTTACTAAACCAATGCTTAGTACGTATGACAACATGTTTCTCTGGGTTACATCACAGTTTTCATGGGACATCTTTGTGGGATACTGAGGTTTTGTCCCACGTTTTAAAGTTAATCTGTTAGAATCATTATTTTGTTTTGTTTTGTTTTGTTTTGTTTTGTTTTGTTTTGTTTTACCTATGGAATAACTTATCAAGGAAGAATATCTTCAGATATGTTTCTAACTTCAAGAGAATTGGTATGCTTTTTTATACTGGTCAAGTTCATCTTGGTCTTGGTTGGCTGTTTAATTATCATAAGGTTGCTGTGAGTAAATTCAAATTCCTCTGATCAACACAGTTTATAAGTTCAAGTAATCAACAGTTTCCTACAAAAAACATTCAAACAGATGTAGCTTACTATAACAAACATTCAAAGCCTTAAAGCCCAAGCTCTTTAGAAGATTATTAAACCTGGGAATGTTGCAGTAAAGCTCCTTGCCCTTTCTTGTAAATAACAATTATAGTAAATATTTATATAACACTGACTTTGTTCTAAATGCTTTTACGTATATTAATTCGTTAGAAACTCGATTTTATGATAAGCTAGGGCAAAAGTTTATATTTAATTCTAATTTCTAGTTACTTGTCTATAAATATTTGGTGTTTACTTCTTCCTAATCTGTGTAAACAAAGGGTAACAGCTAACCCAGTGCTTCGCGTTCTCAAAGCCACTTGAGTCAACAACTTTATTACCTCAAATTTCTACCAAGGCTTCTCATTAACTACAACTGAAACTTGTTGTCTCTGATTTCAATTTTAATTTTATGCCAAGATTTGAGTTAAAAATTTTGCGACTTATTGTTTTTAATTTCTGTAGCTCAAGCTTAATCATTCTGTTTGGTTTGAATCTTTACTCGATCCCTTAATAGCTATAGAAGCATGGGCACATTATTTAACTGCTTTCTTTCAATTTCCTCATCTGAAAAATATGGATAAGACTGGTAGTTACCTCACAGGATTTTCATGAGGATTAAATGAGGTATCATCTCTACAGCACTTAGAACAGTGAGTGGAGCTTAATGACTTCTGAGTAAATTTAGTAGTAATAGTAGTAGTTGTCATCATAGAAGTAATAGCAGCAGTAGTAGTAGTAGTAATAATAATGGCTCGGAACATTTAACAGTAATAAAAATAGTATTTAAATTTAGCAATAGCAGTAGTAGTATTTAATGGCTGTATGATGAATGATACAGTTAATGATTTGCCACAAATTATTTAACCAAGCTCCTACCATTGGACATTTTATTTATTCCTAATTCTCTACTATCATAAATAAAGCTGGAATTGATATATATGTGCACATAGTTTTTATTTTTCCTTCCTTTGGATGATTTCCTTAGCAGTGTCTCCTAAACACAGCTGTTTCGGAGACGGCGAAGCCACGTCAGGTCATCTTGCAAGCATGGTATCTCCTCCTGTCTTCTCTTACCGCTCTCTGGAGTATGGTGACTCTGTGGAAGCGGGAAGAGGGCCAGGGCTCTGGCAAGTAGGCCTCCCTTATAGTACATCACCCTCCCTCCCAAACCACCCAGCAGTAGTTAAGTTCACTGATATATGAAATAAAATGTGGTGTCCCTTCTAAGGCCATTTGCATTTTAACAGTGACTATGACTATAAGACAAAGGGAAAATGGGCTAAATGGTGGCATATGAAATGACTGAGAGCAGGTTGGGACAGCACAAATCCTTCAGTCTAGAGAGAGGAGAAGGATGAAGCGATCATCAGCCCATGAATCCAATGTCCCAGCTCAGGCCCTGCCACTTCCAACTTGCACAGAGGCACAGGTCTGAGGCAGCACTTGCGAGTCTTTTCCCCATCATGGCACACATGGAAAACGATAATGTTTGTAGGGCATATCTGGGGAAATAGAGGAAGCAGCTTGAACACAGTGGTGCCCACCTGGAAGTTCTCATTGCCCTGAGGGCTGAATGGATCGGCACCTTAGCAAACCTGTCCCATTGCAGGCACAGAACTGAGGATGCTTGGGCCTAATGAGTCTCTGTGATGCCAGCCTCTGCCCTGTCCCTTCTGTCCTCTGACTCTGCCTGAAAGCTGTTTTCATCCTGTCATGCCCTGCTCCGAGACCCTCTACCTGCCCCCATCTCCCAGCTGGGCATCCAAGACCTTTTGTATTCCAGTCTCTGTGTCCAGTCCCCTCTCCTGCTGCTCCTTTCAAGGATCCTCTGACGCAGCCAGGCAGTCACATCGTGCCCGCAAACACTACATTTGTTCCAGCCTCTTGCCCTTGGCTCATGCTATTCCTCTTTCTTAAGTTATCTTCCATTCACCTTTTCCTTTGAATCTTGCCCCTCTTCCAAGACATAACTCAATCCCTGCCCTCCCAGGAAGCAGCTCTGTCTACTCCAGCCCTTCCCTGTATATCAATGGCATTTGCCATCTGATCTACTCACTCAATTCTTGGCCCTTTGGTCTCAGTTATGTTTTCATGGGTGCATAGCTTATGTCCCTAACCTGATGGAGCAGACACTGTATATAATGAAAGGGCATGTGCTTTAGAGCTCAAGGATTGCCATGCTGCCCTGGGATTCATTTCCCCTCTAGAAATATTACTCGTGGGGTAGTTGTGAGGCTCACATTAGACCATAAATATGAAATAACTTGTGTATGCCATGCACAGAGTAGGCCCAGCTCAAGCAGTGGGCGTCTTTTCTCTCTACAGCACTGGTTACATGGGGGTCCTGGGCAAACACGGTGGCAGCAGGTGTCAGTTCCAAACCCTCTTGGTGTCCCTCCGAGCCCCACAGCAAGGTGGCTGACATCCTGCCCTGTCCCCATCATGGATGCTGGCCCCTCAGTGTACCCTCTCCTCCCACCACATAGGCCGCTTCCTGGAATTGCACATGTACATGACCTCTGCGCTGGGCAAGAATGACATGAAGGCCATTGGCCTGCAGATGGCTCTCGACCTCCTGGCCAAGAAGGAGAAGAAGGACTCCATTACAGGCCTCCAGACACGCACCCAGCCTGGGCGGCCTGACTGGAACAAGGTAAAGACCAACTGGAGCCATGCAGCCTGCAGGGACCAGTAGGGCTGAGAGCTTGAGGTGGTAGTCAAGGATATTAGGGCCAAGCAGCCAGGGGCAAAGCAGGAGGCCAACATCTGGAGTCCAGCCAGGAAGTCAGGGCTAGAACAGGAAGCAGGGGACCTACTTTTGGATCCATCACTAGCTCACTTTGTGCCATCATTAGCTTCAGTTTCTCCATCTGTTTAGAGAGAAAGTTAGCCTCCAGGGCCTGCCCCTGACATGATTCCCCACAAACCAGAGTCAGAGGGCTCCAGTGGGCAGCGTCCTGGGGAAGCACTGAGTCTTATCCCTTCCGGGCACAAGTGGAGAAACTGAGGCCCAGAGACATGAAATAGTTTGCAATCTTCCTATTTCATTTCTCAGATTGGTTTTATTATTATGTTTCTTCCATGAGTGCTTACCAACAGGGGTCTAGAGTTTCATGAAGTGACACAGGATGGACTGCTTTTCAAAATGCTGTTGGAAATCCAGGCCTAGATAGTGAGAACTAAGCGGGGCACGAGATGCCAGTGGTGCTTAGACACCAAAGAGAACTTTCAGCAAAGGCAATTCTTAAGCAGAATTGGGGTGTTAAAGGATCCTCACTGGGGAAAATAAAAGCTCGACTTCAGGAAAGAGACATTTCAATGGAGGCATGTGGCCAGCCGGAGGACTAGTATAAGGTTCAGGCAATCGGGGTTCAGCATGCCCGCCAATCGGGGCTCTGCCATTGCCCTCTGACGCTGCAGCTAGTGTGGTACGCATCTCCCCCACAGATGCAGCTTCTTGAGTGAGGGCCTGGGTCTTACTTAGTTCTGGCCCAGACACTCCCCAGAGTCTGGGCCAGGTTATGGGTGGAGCGAATGGCTCCTAAACAAATGGCTGCATGTTGGACTCTTTGCCCTGAAGCCAAGGAACTGCGTCCTGGAGTTCCTCATGCGGATGGACAGATGGCCATCACTGCCACTGCCAACCCATTACACTGTCAGCTCCACTACATCGTCTCTGGGTGTGCCTACAGTCCTACCTCACCTCCCTTTGCTCTCCCCTACCCCTGTGGACTCCAGGTGTTCCAGAAAGTGGCTGCTGAGAAGAAAGGCAAGGTGCAAGTCTTCTTCTGTGGCTCCCCGGCCCTGGCCAAGGTGCTCAAGGGCCACTGTGAGCAGTTCAGCTTCAAATTCTTCCAAGAGAACTTCTAGCCACACCTTTCTGAGCTCCGCCCAAATCTATACCGCTGGCCCGCTGGATCGCATTGCTACAAGTGCCCCACAGGGACCAAGCCAGATGAGCCATCTAATCTTGCTCCACACACAGAATAGGAAGCCCCAAGGGGCAGATAGACTTCCTTCAGAAAAGGGGTACGAGGAGAGGCTTCCAAGGCATCAGCTCCTCCAAAAGTCCTCTGAGGGAGCCTCCTCCTGCCTAATCATCATGATCATTCAGGAACTTTCTCCTCCAAAATTTTATTATGAAAATTTTCAAACATACGGAAAATTAAGAGATTGTATAGTGAACAGTGTTACTCATTTTTTAGAGTCTTCAGTTAACATTTTGCTGCCTTTGCTTTAGGACATATTATCCATCTATCCCTCCCTTTATCCACTCATCAATGTATCTTACTTTTCTGATACATTTCAAAGCACACTTTGCCACTCAGAGGAACTTTCTTTTAATATAGATTCCTGAGTCCCACTCCCAGAAATTCTGATTCTGAATGCCTGGGGATGAGATATAGAAAGTGCATTTTCTCCAAAATCCATTCTCATAGGGAGACATAAACAGCTTTTCTTTTCTCTATTTCACTGTCTTCTGATCATCTCTCTAGTTATCTGTGCCTCTCTCCTCCCTCCCTCCCCCTACATTCTCTCTCTCTCTCTCTCTCTCTCTCTCTCTCTCTCTCTCTTTCTCTCTTCCCCTCCCGGGAGTGTCCCTCTATTGCTCTGCATGTTCCTCTCTCCCTGTTTTCCATGCACTGAATTATCAGAGAAATAAGATGGAGACAGCACCCTTGTGTCCATGGGGTTATAGAGGGCCATATCCTGGGAATCAAATAGCCTGTGACTTTGAAGCTCAGCTCAGCCACGCCCCAGCTATAAGACCATGGCAATCCCTCTGAGTCTGTTTCTTCATCTCAAAAATGGGATTGATGACATCTCCTAGTCACAGCTGAAAATGAAGTGTAAGTGCTCAGGACATTCATCTTCCATCCCTATGTGGCTCTTTATTGTTCCAGACGTTTGTATCTCTGCATCTCTCTAGTGGCTCTCTCTATCTCTGTGTCCCAGCCTCTGTTTGCATCTGTCACTCTCTAGGCAGGAGTGGATGGCAGAGATGGCAGGTGCAAAAGCTCTCCTAGGAGACACTTTGGGGGAGGAGAGGCCCTGGGCTGTGGGCAGGGGTGGGAGGACTGGCCTCATCCTCTCAGATCTGAGCTGCCCTATACTGCAAACCCCTGTGAATCTCACAGTTCCTGGGCACCCTTCACTTTGTAGCCGGTCTTGCCAGGTTCTGTCTTTTCTATGACAGTCTCAAACACTGCCTTCAGAGGATGGGAATCAAGTACTTTCCAATGGGATTGTAGATTATGCCTTTCTTTTCCACAGATTGGAGGTCGCTGGGGTGGAACAGGAAAAGAAGCTGGGTGACAACGGGCTGGGAGCCTAACTGGGGAGCCAGGACACAGCAGATGAGGGGGGTGGTGTGCAAAGGATAAGCAGAGAGGACCCATGAAGGAATCTTGCGGCTGACAATGAAACAAAGCCGGAGGGAAAAGTTCTCTTCAAAAAGAAGCAGTGAGAAAAGAGGGTGGTGGATGAAGAAGTAGCTGTGGGAGAGGGCAGAGCACACTGTGGGCACTGGGACAAACAAAAGGTGAGACACAGGACAGCATATCCAAGATGCGGGAAGAGCAGGAGGAGAACACGAGGAAGAGTGGGACTCGGCTGTCGGCCCCATGGTGAAGGTGGTAACCACACCCAGGATGGGAGCGAAAGCGAGGAGACCAGGTCTCACCGAGCCTCTCCAGCGTCGGCAGCCAGCATGTCTGGGAGGCTTGGTGTTGGGGGTCTTCCGCCCATGATCGTGTTTAATTTCCGGCAAGCCTGGGGTAGGCGTGCGGCTCACACAGAGAAACTCAGACCTGGAGAGGTTACGTTACAAGCCCGAAGTCACAGTCTTGGAACCCACTTCCTCCTGTTGAGCCTTTGTTTTCCCCTCTTCATCAGACTTTGAAAGGCTTGGAAAAAACTATCACTATCTGGAGCAAGGAAGTAAAGAAGGTGTCCTGATTTAGAGCTGGAGTATATCA
>NW_011888796.1:15050337-15052989 GCF_000151845.1 Pteropus vampyrus | reverse complement strand
TCAACGAGAAACAAATGCATCCATATGGCTGGCTGACTTTTCTCCTTTCAACCCGATGTTAGCAATGCTATAGACACGTCTGG
Source organism: Pteropus vampyrus (assembly GCF_000151845.1). Lineage (NCBI taxonomy): Eukaryota > Metazoa > Chordata > Mammalia > Chiroptera > Pteropodidae > Pteropus > Pteropus vampyrus. Next base: position 15,052,906 of record NW_011888796.1, on the reverse strand, counting down.
GCCCAAGATGGCTAAGGCTGACACATACACACAGCAGAGAGCACAGGCTAACTCCAGACAGAGAGTGTGTGCTGTGAGCTCCTCAGGGTTAGGCTTGTGGCCCCAGAATCTAGCACAGAGGGAAGGACACATCAGTGGACATCAGGCCTAACGTGGACGTCAGTTCCCACTAGGCCAAGGGGTTACTTAAATGGAATTATCTTTGAGAAGGATCTGCCACATATAACTGCCATTTGAAGGTGCAAACGCAAGCCCACTGAATAAGTCACTTTGCCAGGTTCCACAGTGCTGGTTTGCTGTAATGACAGCTCTGCCAGAGACAGCAGGCTTTAGTGAAACAAACGGTTAGGTGGGCCCCAGGACAAGTGGCACAAGTGCAGTCTATTAATACATTGAGAGCCAGCAGCGTTCCTGGGAAGGGAGGGTGACATGGGCAATAGTGAGAAGTGTCACCGCCTTGCAGACCAGGTTGAGGTGAGATTAGAGATACCAGCCAAGACTGGCTCTGGGCAAATGCCATGGAGATGTGCAGTGGAAAAGGCCTTTGCCCTCTGAAGTCAGGTTACTGGGCTCCACATTTGCCTCTGCCTCAGTCAGCTGTGTGACCTTGGATATACCTGCGACCTCTCTGAGCTCTCACTTCCTCATCTATAAAATGAACATGAAGGACGTCTGTGTTTAAACGTTAGCATATGCATAAACAGTTTTTGAAAGATACACAAAGATATGTTTATTTTATCTGTTTGCTCTGAGGAATGGGAACGGAGGAACAGGAAGGCAATAGTTTTGCTTTTTAGGGATAGGGGTTTACTTTTTTCTACCCATCTATAAAGTTTGAAGATTTTATGATAAACATGTATTAGTTTTGTCATTGTGTTTTTAAAAGAAACTCAAAATAGAATGTTAAGTTTTAAAAAAATTACCAAGTTTTGATAAGATTCTATTCATGTAACAAAAATAAACAGTGTATGTATATTATGCAGAGGATAATAGGTAGAAATGCATTGGAAGAGAGTGAGAAGGAGACACATCAAACAGTTCACCATGGTCAACTGTGGAGGAAGTAGAGGAGGACTGACATTTTTTCTTTACTATTTTATACATTTATGTATTTCCCATGTAATTTTTCATGGCATGGAATTTTTACACTACACACTTCACTTATTACTTGTATGATGTGTTACTTTTTCATCTATGTACTGATGGTATGTCCTGGGTACATTTTTTAAAAGAATAAGACAAAATGGAGAGATTGGGGTGTTGTCTAAGATCCCTGATATTGATTAATTCTCAGATGAAAGTGTTTCAGACACATCTGGGACCATAGGACGACCCCTCCAGCTGGGGGCGCTGCTGTCCTCTTCCGAAAAGCGAGGCTGCTACAGCTTCAGTATTCAATATGCAAAGCTGCTGGCCCTAGACAGTCTAAATATTAAACAAAGGCCCCTTCCAGGCTGAGGCTGGTCCAGAGAGACGGCAGAGGCCACCGACATCCAGGTAACATTGCATGCACAGGGCTAGGCCCAGCACCCCAGCCTCACAGTCCAGACACCTCAGGGCACGTTGTCTCTGCTAAACAAATAGTCATGTTAACTATGCTTCTTGACAGATTGATGCATCTTTTTATGATCTGTCTTTACAATATGATGACTTTCTCCTTTTAAGAATAAGATTAGTTCAGACAAGATATTTATTTTATAGGGAAATCCATCCCAAGGGAAAAAATACTCAAGCTAAATGACAGACATGGTGGGAAAGAGACTTGACTCTCAAAGAAGCTTCCAGGCTCCCAACCTTAGGTATGCAGCAACGGACCCAAATGGGCTGCCCTGATCCTACCCACAGACAAATGGGGCCATCTTGAATCATCCCAGTTGATGGGAGAAAAGAGTGCATTTTTTGATCAAAGAAAAAAGTTCTGAGATTCACTCAAATTTGGTTGGATATGAGTCCATATATGAAGCTTGTCTTTAAATAACCCTGAAGAACATTCAAGGGAAATGAATTATTTGTCTCTGCATCTCTGTGAGATGCTTGACAGGGTTTCACGAATGTTGCTACTGCAATATGCCCTGTGTCAGCTGCTGGCACAAGAAGAAACCCTTGACTCCTCTATCTCCCCCATTCTCCTCCCTCAGCCAATCACCAAGCCCTGTCAATGTGACATTCTACATGTTTCTCAAATCCGTTCCCTTTCCTATTGGCCCTGCCTAGGTTCAGCCTTTAAATCATCCTTTGCCTGGACTGTGGTAGCCACTTCTTGACTGGTCTTCCTTTCTCCAGCCTCTTCCGGCTCTAATCCATCCTCCACACCATAGCATATCTGGTCACACAACTTTCTATTGGATAACTGTTCTATTGTTGTCGTCAAACTCCTGAGACTGGCACAGAGGCTTCCCCCACATAAGCACTTGATTAGGATCCGCCGTTATTATTACAACCAGTATTATGCCTGGCCCTTGCCTACCTCTTGTGTCTTGCCGATGTCACTCTCCATGCTACGAAAATCCTATATAACTTACATTACCCCAGAACACCACGTAGCGTCACAACTTCTAGCCTTTGCCTC
>NW_011888796.1:15038399-15050287 GCF_000151845.1 Pteropus vampyrus | reverse complement strand
TGGTAGCCACTTCTTGACTGGTCTTCCTTTCTCCAGCCTCTTCCGGCTCTAATCCATCCTCCACACCATAGCATATCTGGTCACACAACTTTCTATTGGATAACTGTTCTATTGTTGTCGTCAAACTCCTGAGACTGGCACAGAGGCTTCCCCCACATAAGCACTTGATTAGGATCCGCCGTTATTATTACAACCAGTATTATGCCTGGCCCTTGCCTACCTCTTGTGTCTTGCCGATGTCACTCTCCATGCTACAAAAATCCTATATAACTTACATTACCCCAGAACACCACGTAGCGTCACAACTTCTAGCCTTTGCCTCTGCAGCAGCTGACATTTAGCGCATACTTCCTCACCTTCAGATTTCAGAATATTTTATCATCAGCCCACCTGTGAAGACTTCCTTGCAGGTCCCTCTCATCACAGAATAAACAGTCTCCTTCGTGTGACTGCATGGAACCTACTATTAGAGCGACGGTCCCCAACACCCTGGCCCTGGACCAGTGTCAGTCCGCAGCCTGCTAGGAACCGGGTCACACAGCAGGAGGTGAGCAGCAGGAGAGTGAGAGAAGCTTCATCTGTATTCGCAGCTGCTCCCAGCGCTAGCATCACCGCCTCGGCTCCACCTCAGATGATTGGGCATTAGATTCTCATAAGAGCACTGGTCCCTAGTGCCAAAAAGGTCAGGGACCACTGTACTAGAGCATTTATGACAAGTAGTGCATTTACTTGTTTACTTGTCTGAGAACTTCCTGAGGGCAAGAGCAGTCGGCGTCTGTTGCCTTTTCTCCCCAGTGCCTGGTACAGAAGAAGTGATCAATGGAAGTGTTAGTGAACTGATGTGACTCACTTAAATTCCCATCTCTCCTTCCTTTCCCTACCTTCTCTGCTTCTCCCCTTCCTGGAGAAACCACCAACATCCTGCAGGTACATAGGACTAGCCTTACATGTGAACAGAGTGGGCAGCTGCCTTCAAGATGTGACTTCAGGGGCCCTAGAAAGAGTCCTGCCTCCCGCCACTTCCCATACCTCCCACACTTGCTTTTTTTCTTCCAGGGGAGGTCAGGCTAATATAGTACTCCTAATGGCCGAGGGGTACTCTGTCTTCGGCTTCCTCTGTAAAATGAGGAGGTGGGGCTCAGGCTCAACTGTGCCTCTGTGACACCTCCTTCTCTTCTTCCTCATTCTTCTTCTTTGGACTCAAAAGAGATGAATGACTTAGAAATAGCAAATGAATCAGAAACAGAGAAAGCAAAAAGAGAGAGTCATTTTGCCAAGTTATTATTCAAAGGAGCTCTCTGGGACCCAGAGTGAGAGCGGCCCCATCAATCACCCCGCAGAGAAGGGACAGGAGGTCTGGAGCGGCCACGGGATGTCTGAGACTGCTCTGTATGTGAACCGCCAGGCTAGGGGCCTGGGGCCCTCTGCCAGCCACCACAGAGGAAGGCAGGGAAGGAGGGAGGGAGACCAGGGACACTGAAAGAAGACGGTCAGCCCAAAGCCTCTCTGACCTGCTTTTCTCACTGGAGGCCCTACTCAGGGCCGGATCAGCTTTGGGGAAAGCATCCCTCAAAGCACAGAGGAAAGGGATGGGGGGCAGGTCCCAGGCCTGGAGTGGGCTTCCTGGGCTGCTCTCCTCAAGCCTCTGCTACACTGCGGGAGGCAGCCGCTGCCTCATCTGACCAGAAGCGGGGCCTAAGTCACTGAGTCCTGCATCCCAGGGTTTAGCTATGGATGTCCTCGAATGAGTGACTGACTGGATGGATGGATAGATGACAAAACTAGCATAGCAAATTTTCTGCTTCTTTTTGTGTTTTATTACTTTGCCATAATTTTTATGCATAGTTTTTTCCTGCTTCTTAAATTGTAATTATAATCTACTTGAGGGGCAGGAACTAAATCTGATCCCTCACTGTGCCTAAGTTCTGCATCTAGGAGGTCCTTGAAAAATAAATATGGGAGAAAAGAGGATAGGAGGGAGGTGTAGAGCCTCTTGAATAACTTCAGGGCCTCAGTCCACCTCTAGGTCACAGTATGCCATCGCTTGGAAGATTGTTGGCCCTCAGGCTCCACATTAGAGCACATCGCGGTGTTAAGTAGAGGAGTTTGTTGAATTCCTACCATCCTGGGTGTTGAAGTTCAACAGTGGATGGAAGAATCAAGATTCCTGCTCTCACTTTTCTCATCTGCAAAATGGGGACAATAATAAAAATGGTACCTATTAGATAGAGTAATGATAAGGCTTAAATGAGTTAATATATGAAAGGTGCTTAAAACAGAGCTTGGCACATAGTAAGCTTCAGTAGATGTTTGTTATTCTCTCTTCGTCCATCTGGACTACTATAACAAGATACCGTGGACTGGGTGGCTCATAAACAACAGAATTCATTTCTCCCAGTTCTGGAGGTTGGAGTCGAGGTTGGGGTGCCAACATGGTGCAGTTCTGGTGAGGACCCTCTTCTGGGTTGCCCCACTGCTGCCAGAGGCATCTGCAGCCCCTTGTCTTCAGGTTCTTTATGATCAGACACATTTAGGGATCTAATAAATGCTTTCCTCTCCCAAGGGAGTCCGCAAGGCTCCTGGTCAGCAATACCACACCCCTCCTTTGTGTTGAAGCCCTGGTCATGCTGTGTGGACACCATTGCAGCAGACAGCAACCCTCCCTGTTCTTTTCCCAAACTTGCTAGTCTTGGGCTGCAGGAGGCAGGGGATCAAATCACAGCTCCCCCAGCTCATTAGCGCTGCATTATAAATTCCAGGGATAATGTATGTTCTTTTTTCCCCTTATTGCTTCTGAAATCACCTGCCTGTTTATCAAATCTGAGCCTCACTTCCCCTCCCTCTGGCTTTGGCTCTGAGATCCTCTCCTCCAGAAGGAAAACAGGGAAATGCTCCTGGGGTTGGGGCTTGGGGGGTTCTGGTATTGAGAAGGGGAAGGCCAATTTCCTTGAGCCCATCCCCAGAGAAGGGGGAGATTGGGTGAGGGGACTTTGGAGGTAGGAGGCAGGAGGGCCTCAAAAAGCTTGTGACTCCCCCACCCCGGCTGGACTAAGGAAGGAAAGTCCCCTCCTCATGCCCCTGCTGTGCCCAGGAAAACCCTATCACGAGCTAAAGCCTACTAGTTCATCATTAGGGAATCACTTGTTCATTCATTCACCCTGCAGCATTTGTCGAATGTCTGCTTTGTGCCAGGAGATGAGGATACCAAGTGTAATGTCAGTACAATGAGGTAGATGCCAGTGCGAGGCTTCACAAAGTGTGGTGGTGGCCAAAGGAGGGGAGAGTCAAGGTCAGGATGGGAATGAGATGACTTCTGACCTTGGTCTTGAAGGAGTGGGAAACAGGAGTATGCGTGTGTAGGGGGGCCAGTATTTGTGCATAGGAGTCCAGACATTGCACAGGCAGAGAGATATGACTGTTTATCTTGACGTAGCTGGAGAGTGGGTCAGGAGACTAGCTGTGGGAGATACGCCTGGAGGCTGAGTTATGAGGAGCCACTCAAAGGGTTAAAGCAAGGGTGTGACATGTTAGAAAGATGTGGGAAATAAATTGGAGAGGGAGAGCAAACGCAGGGAGAGCTGTTGGGGGAAGAGGACCTGGACTTGGGAGGGGGAGGGTGGAGAGGGGAGGAGAAAGTCTTCCTACACCAAGACTATTCAAGCTGAGACACAAAACTCTTTCCAATCAGCTTTAGGAAAAGAAAAGTTGATGGTCAGGATGGAATGCGCAACCCACAATCCCAGGACAGGATGGACCCAAGTCGGAAGTGAGGCTGTCCTTTCCTTCTTGAGGACATGTGTGGCCTCTTGATACGGCCCCACATAGTACCAGGACCTTTCACACTGGAATAGTAGTCTGTGTCTCTTACTGCAGATTTTCAAGAGACAGCATCTGAGTGGCTCGATTCACCTCCTTGCTGCCTGCCAACAGTGGATTTAATGTAGAGAGGAGGCAAGAAAACTAAAGTATTAAAGAAAGCTACATTCAGAGACTGCAATATGTTGACCAGCCCTGCAGCCAGGCCAGGAAGACACCTGCAGAACAAAGGAAGATTTCCGCTGGGATTACTAACAACCCATTTCCCACACCTGTGAAGGGGAAACAGGAAAAACAGAGTCTTTAAGTGGCTGCCTTACACAAAATAAAATTATTCATTCTCTATGGCTAAAACCTTAGGGAACCTGTGGATTCAAGGCTGGGAACTGCCAGCAGGCTTTTCATACTACATATTCTTATCTTTTCATTACATACTCTTCCCCTTCCCCTTCCTCACCGTATGTCCATATCAAAGAAAATGGGTAAACAAAGTCTTTATAACTCACAGAAACTAAAGAATGATATATAAACTGAGTCTCGCTGACACTAGGGGTCCTCCTCAGGGTCTTTCTCTCCATCTCTCTCACTGTCCTCATCTCTATTGTCTCTGTCCCTCTGAGTCTCTCTCAGGCTCTCTCACTCTGCCTCTGAGAGGACACCACACTCTGTGGAATGTTACCCCTTTTCCAATAAACTTTCCTTTTGACTCTAACTTTGGCGTGTGTGTTGAATTCTTTCCATACTCCACCAAAGAACCCCCTTCTTTCGGTGCAGGATTTAGTCTCCCCCAACTTGGGGAAATTTGCCCTGTCCTGCATCAGATTGGCTACCTGTAGCTCAGGGTCCATGTTAGGTCCTACAGCCATGGCTGGGTAGGGCGTGGCCTGGATATCATAGAATTACCCCTTTAGGAGCTGTGACGTATTCTCTAGAAGGGGTGTGAGCAGGACAGGTCATGAGAATGCGTCTTACAACTGCCTTTACTTGGGCCTCTATTTAATGCCTATGCTTCCAAGTCCAACTAAAGCCTTTTTCACTCTTCCATGGTCACAGGTTGTTTTATATGTTGCATGTGTCATCTCTGGCTGGCCTGGTTCTGAGGCTGGGTCCTTTCTTCCCCCTGCACATTTCCTACTGAGCACTTGAAAAGGAGTAAACAGTAGGCACTCAATAAAGTTTTGCCCAATCTTGGATTGTATCTAATGTAATTATCAAGTAGTTTCACTATTTACTTAAGATTTGTAGTCAGGTATTTGCCCATGGCGTTTTCCCCTCTGTCAGTGTCTGGGAGGAAGCAAGGCCACCTGACCCCACTATCTTTCCTCCCTCTCCTGGGCAAACTTGAACGCTGACTTTGTTTTGGGCAACCCCAGGTGACAAATAAGGACCAAATTAATAGTCATAAAAATTCTGTGAGAATTCCTCCTGCATCCTCAGAGACACAGGAAAGGAGGATCATAGTCTTAGCTGGCCTAATCCAGCTAAGACTGTGATGGTAAGGCCTAATCTAGCCACGCCTGTGATGGTAAGGGAGAATCTGCTGTGGGTTCTGGGAAAGCTTTGTTTTCCTGGTAAAGGAACAGGTGGGACTGATGTCACTTCTATCTCCTGCTTCCTGTCTTGACCAAGATTCCTGGACATCCTAAATGATCCAATGGCTGTGAGGCAGAAGCCAATACACAGGGTGCATGGAGGGGAAAGACAGATCATTCAGGCATTCAGGGAGGTGTCAAGCCCCTGCCTTCACCTGGGCTGCAGTGCGTGGCACATGATAACCTCTCAATAATTCTTTGCACATTGAGGGAACGTCTGTATTACTTAGGCCACCATTAGTTGGGAGATGTGTTTGTTACTGTTGGGGCCCACAGGAGTTCAGCATCTCCCCAATGGCAGGAGGGAGGGAGAAGTGTAGTTAGCATTTTCCCTCCATTCTTCCTCAAGTGAGGCAGTGAAGAATCATAGGTCATTAAAATTTAGAGAAGATTTATTAAAAGTATATTTTAGAAAGACAAAGCATGCCCCAAGGAGACACATGGTCTCAGTGCTATAACCAACACAAAAAGGCCACAAACAAGAGGGCTCAGAAGTAGGAATGTCTGCATTATATCTGGGTCCCGATGGGTGGTTCCAAAGGCATTCCTAGGTGATTGGCAAGTGAGGTCATTCTAATTGACACCTGGCTGTTCTATAACTCTTTGTCTAGTGCGCATGTGCATACCCAGAATGCAGTCTGTCACAATTAGATTCATGAACTTCTAGGCATAAACATACTACTATAATGAAGCTTAAATTGTAGGCAGATTAGGGTAGTACCTTCTGCACAGGCATCTGTAGCTGGATTAGGCCAGCTAAGACTATGATCCTCCTTTCCTGTGTCTCTGAGGATGCAGGAGGAATTCTCTAAGTACCAATAGGGTGTTCTCTGGGCGGTCTTTGGGCTGGGCCGCCGTTCTTTTGTTCCCCCCGTCACTCACGTCTCATGAGCTACCTAACTAACATGTTACTTACAACTAAATGCATTCCTAACTGATTCACTCAGTATCTGTAAAAACTAATAACAGTGTATGCTAAGATTATAAATGGAATAAACTGGGCAGACCCACAAACTCAGGTGCCACCCTAAAATTTGAAGAGATGCTGTGATGAGTCACCTGGTCCCCTAACCATCAGTCTTTTTTTGCCCAGAACGGGGAACACTTGCCCTTCTCACCACTCAAACTTGCACTTTCACCCCTCCCTGTCTCTCTAGGGAAAGGCAGAGTCTCTCATTTTCTTAGGAGTTACTGTTTCTTAGTGCTAGCCATCTGGCCTGGCCCTGACTCCCCGAGCTGAGGAGGCAAACAAGACCCAGTTCTTCCCAGGTCAAAGAGTGTCAAAGTCCCACCAAACACCAAGAGGGGAAGGAAGAAAGAGGGGCACTTTAAAGTCATTTCCTGCCACATGGCTCCGGCCTTACAGTATCCCTGAAGTGTGCTGTTAACCTGCTAATTACCAAACAGTTAGCTCTGGTTGAGGCTGCTGCTTCCACAGACTTTTAAGTTTCCTGTTCCTCAGCTACTCAGAGGGGCCTTGCCAACCTCACTTCCTGCCCCTCTCTCCCAAGCTGTTCTTGGGAGAGACCTAAAGAATTCTCTGTAAACAGATTCTGCACATCCTCCTAAGCTCTCTTCTGTAGGTGCTGAAAAGAAACTTTACCCTCAAGAGACTCCACAATTGCCAGCATGAGCATGTATAATTCAACAGGGAAGAGATGCTGCCATTCACAAGTTAGATGTTTACCGAATGGGAAGGAGACAGTAAAGATCATGAAATAACCTACTTTCCTGCAGTCCCCACTGTAGGCCTAGAAACTGACTTGGTGAGATCTCTTTTTAGCCTCATTACTTTGATATCCAGTTAATATCAAACGTGAAATTTCCCCACTCCTTCCCATGCTCCTAATTTCCTTGCCATGTTGTTAGCAATGCCACCCCCATTCTCAGAAATGTCATCTGCCGTTTTCTTCAAAATCCAGATCAAAACCCTTTTTCTCTAGAAAGTATTCCCTGCCTCACCCTCCCTAAATAGTTTGTTTGCATCGTGCTTCTAAGCATACACTTAAATGTGGATTAGTAAATGCCTCAAATCTTTATACTTGCCTATGTACAATCTCCTTGTCCAAACTAAGTTCCTCTGTATCTCTCACAATGAAAGTTCATGGTTTGGTACACAGAGAAAGCTTGAAAATATTGCTATCTGTTTCAATGATCTATTGCTGAGTACTATAACACTCCAAAAGTTAATAGCTTAAGGGAATCATTGAGGACTATCATGAGTCCATAGGTTGACTGGGATCAGCTGAGCAGTTCTTTGGTTGCACACGATACCTGCTGGACACACAGCCATTTGACTTGAGCTAGAGCCTCCAGGATGGGTCATTCATGTGGCTGGTGTCTTGGAGGGGTGGCTGGAAGGCCAGGCTCAGTTGGGACACTAGGACAGCTGGGACTCTCTTTTGCCATATATTTTCTTTTCCTATGTATTCTCTCTCTACAGTGTAACACAGAGAGCAAATTTTGTACATATTGGCTCAAGACCCCCAAAAGCACAAAAATGTAAGCTTCTTGGGCTTCTTAAGGCTTAGGTCCAGAACTGATCCAATGTCACTTCCACCACATTTTATTGGTTAAAACAAGTCACAGGCCAGCCCAGATCCAATGTGGAAGGAGACCACACCGGTTGGGACTGTGGGGAGGTGGGGAGGCTGGCTCACTTGGGAATGTCTTTAACACTCACTACTCCCTGACCGAATCTCAACAGTGTCTTATTGAGGCAAGTCTGCTTTTCTGAAGGGTTAAGATTTCTACAAAGGACTTGGCTTTCTCTCCCTCAGACTGTTTTCACCAAGAATAAGAAGCCCTGCGCCTCCCCGCCGCCCCCCTACACACACCGGCACACACAGTGCTCATGGAACATTGCTGCCTCAATCTGTAAAATTACAAAATCTTTAAGAGGGTGAATTTGTGTGTATGTTATGAAGGAAAGATTAAACACCATCATTTTTTACCTGCCTATTTATAGGGTATGTTAAGCACATTATCTCATTTGATCCTGATCTCCTTTTCTATTTTAGAGATGAAGAAACTGAGGCTCAGAGTCATTAAGTAATCTGCCCACGGTGGTGGAGCTAATGTCTGTCTCACACTGAGACTTCTCCATCATACCAAAAAGAATTATTAGAGAATGAGGTAATGTGTCTCTGAAGAAACGAGACTCTAAAAGGCAAAATTGTCCAGGATCCCTTAGCCAGGGTCCTGATCTCCTTTACAAGGGAACAGATGCAAAAGCAAGCACAGGGCCTGGCACATAGTAGGTAGGTGTTTAGTAAACACAAGCCCCACCTTTCCTCCCAAACCTTATTCTTCCACAGCTCATTGTCATTGGTCCCAAGAATGCAGCATGTGTGATTGGCATAATTGTAAGCAGAACTAATTCCCTTTCTGATTGGTGGGAAGTCTGAAGGACGAGCTTGCAAGGGCTCTGTTCACTTTCATCTCACTCCTTTCCCTGCTCAAATTTCACCCAACAGCGTTTGCTTTTTGGATCTGTTCTTGGAAAGCAGAGGAATGTAACAAATTGATGCATCAACTGTGTGTGGCCAAGTGATTTATTCTTAATGTGACTAAACAAGACACACACCTGCCTATGGAAACATAATCACGTTGAGTCATCAGGGACTCAGATGGCCATTTAAGCAAGGAAAAGACAGAAAAAAAAAATACTGAGGAGAGGAGAAGAGAGAGGAGGAGAGGGGAGGGGAGGAGAGGAGGGAGAGGTGGGCCGGGAGAAAAAGAGATTGGGACTAGCTTCCTAAAAATTATGATTTCAACATCATCAGTGAAGCATCCCCAGTTGAGTCAAATGCTCCACCATTTAGCTTTGCTGATGCCTGAAAATTCATAATAAAACTTCCATTCCTGAGATTTAATCAATCACAGTATGTCCCGCACTAAAGTGTAAACATAACAGGAGAAGTAGTGCATAAAACTATACCAACCATTTCACTTCGGTGAGAATTATAAGATCTTTTACAAAAGCAGGGTTTTTTGGGAGAGGGAGAATGGCCTTAAAACAAAGTTTATGGGAGTTACCAGTGAGGAGACAAAAGGGCTCAGATAGGAAATTGGCAGGGTGGGCGGGGGGTCCTGGAGACTTTCCTTCATGGCTTTTCTTAATTATAACAGCTGCCTGTACTGAGCAGTTGCTACATCTAGGTGCTGTGGGCACAATCTGATACATATATAATTTGATTCAGTCTTTAGTACAGCCCAGAGAGTTCCATGCTGGTATTGTCTCTACTCTAGGTGAGGGAACTACAACCCAGCCTGGCTTGTTGTCCATCTCAGCCCTTTGAAAGTAAAAAGCTCTGGATACAGCGGACTTTCTCATGGGATTCCCAGCACCGTAAATAGGGCCTGACTCATAGGAAGCACTCAGTAAATGTGTGTCACACAGTGAAGTGGCAGAGACGGGACATGAATGCAGGCAGTCTAATCCCAGAATCTGCACTCTTAGCCATTTGCCATAACTTTCTCCTAGGTCATCCACTCCCTCCTCCCCACTTCTTGCCAGAGCGGCATAAGAAATTTGGGAACTGCTGCCTTTAGGAGGCTAATGTCCTCCTTCATAGCTCTCTTCTCGAGGTCCCCGGGTCAGCATCAATAAATGGACAGCCAGATCATTTCGCTTTGCACTCTAGTTGTCTCTTTCCAGATGTTTCTTCTCCCCAGTTAGGCTGCAATGTCTTGCAGGGCAGGCACAGCATCTCTGCAAAGCCTACTTTGGTGACGGATATGTACTTTTAGAATTGTAGGAGTTTCTTATTCAAAAGCAACATTATATCTTTGTGTTTTAACACAGATTGTGGTAGTTTCTCTTGAATGTCTTATCAACATCCTTCATCCTGCCCCTACCATTTTGTACAGCAGCACGTGAGAGAGATTATAAAGCCATAAGTGAAGGGGGAACCCATCAGATTGGTCAGTTTTTAAAGACCGATAATATCTAGTGTGTCAAGGATGGGGGGAAAGAGATACTCTTACACTGTTGGCGAGGCCTTTTCAAAGGGCAAATCAGTAAATAACAGAGGCTTAAATAAGACAGAATTTTAATTTTTCTCTCATACAAAAGCCTGAGCTAGTTGGAAGTCCTGGGAAGAGGGTTGCTCAGTTCCACAAGATCATCCAAGGACCCGAGTTCTTTCTTTGTGTCGTCCCACCATCCCCAAGGGTGCAGTCTTCATCACAGGGTGGAAGCTGGCTCTCACCACATCTGTTCTCCAAACAGCATTCTCCAGGGTGAAAAAGGAAGTAGGGCATGGCCCAGAAGTTTCACCAATATTTCGCATTGGCCAGAATGTACTTACATGTCCCCATGCAGCAACAAGAGAGGCTGGGAAATATATTCTCGAGCTGTGCCCAGCGAAAATTCAGGAGATCTATTGCCAAAAGAAAGAAGAGAGACAACGACTATTGGGGGACAATTAACAGTTTCTGACCTAACAAGAATTATCAAAATTAAAAGTGCATATATCACTTGGCCTAGCAATCTTAGTTCTAGAAATCTAAGGAAATATTCACACAAGTACATAAAGATTATGTGTAAGGGCAGTACTGGTGGTTTTAAAATATGTTCACAAATTCTTTGATATGCCTCCCTTCAAAAGGGCTGGACCTAGTGACTCACTTCTAATGAATAGAATGTGGCACAAGTGACAATGTGTGACTTTTGAGGTTAGATCATAAAAGACACTGCTGTTTCAGCTGTGTTCTCTCTTGAGTGACCTACTCTGGGGGAGACCAGCCACCACGTTGTGAAGACACTTAATCAGCCTGGTAGAAAGGCCCACGTGGGGAGGAACTAAGGTTCCCACCATCAGCGAACACCCAGGGGCCAGCCCATGAGCAGGTGAACCCTCCAGCCCTAGTCACACCTCAGTGACTATAGCCCAGCCAACAACTTGACTGCATCCTTGTAAAAAACACTGAGCCCAAAGCCACCCAGTAAAGCAGCTCCCAACTTGCTGACCAGCAAAAACCGTGAGCAATAATAAATATTTATTATAGTTTTATGACACTAAGTTTTGGGGTAATGTGTTAGGCAACAGATAACTAATACGACAGTCATTGCTTCCTTATTTGTAATAGCAAAAAAAATTAGAAACACCAGAAACAGTAATGATGAGAGGTTAAATAAAACATGAGATTTCCGTAGTTTGGAGCTTGCAGCTGTTAGAATGAGATAGGGCTATATGCAAAAGTGCCACATGTTCTGTCATTGACAGCTCCCTAAAACATATTATTATGTGAAAATAGAAAATTGCGAAACACTTATGGCGTGGCCTTAATTATATAAAAATACAAAAAAGTTGTACATACACACATGTATATGTACATCTGTAATAAAGCCATATTCGCATATGTGGCTTATATTCATATATGTTTGAGCAAGGATGAAATGGTACATAGCAAACTGCTGGCAGGGATTCTACCTGGGAGGAAGGAAGTGGAAATTGCTGGGGGGTGCAGCACGCA
>NW_011888796.1:15021824-15038349 GCF_000151845.1 Pteropus vampyrus | reverse complement strand
CAACATCCTTCATCCTGCCCCTACCATTTTGTACAGCAGCACGTGAGAGAGATTATAAAGCCATAAGTGAAGGGGGAACCCATCAGATTGGTCAGTTTTTAAAGACCGATAATATCTAGTGTGTCAAGGATGGGGGGAAAGAGATACTCTTACACTGTTGGTGAGGCCTTTTCAAAGGGCAAATCAGTAAATAACAGAGGCTTAAATAAGACAGAATTTTAATTTTTCTCTCATACAAAAGCCTGAGCTAGTTGGAAGTCCTGGGAAGAGGGTTGCTCAGTTCCACAAGATCATCCAAGGACCCGAGTTCTTTCTTTGTGTCGTCCCACCATCCCCAAGGGTGCAGTCTTCATCACAGGGTGGAAGCTGGCTCTCACCACATCTGTTCTCCAAATAGCATTCTCCAGGGTGAAAAAGGAAGTAGGGCATGGCCCAGAAGTTTCACCAATATTTCGCATTGGCCAGAATGTACTTACATGTCCCCATGCAGCAACAAGAGAGGCTGGGAAATATATTCTCGAGCTGTGCCCAGCGAAAATTCAGGAGATCTATTGCCAAAAGAAAGAAGAGAGACAACGACTATTGGGGGACAATTAACAGTTTCTGACCTAACAAGAATTATCAAAATTAAAAGTGCATATATCACTTGGCCTAGCAATCTTAGTTCTAGAAATCTAAGGAAATATTCACACAAGTACATAAAGATTATGTGTAAGGGCAGTACTGGTGGTTTTAAAATATGTTCACAAATTCTTTGATATGCCTCCCTTCAAAAGGGCTGGACCTAGTGACTCACTTCTAATGAATAGAATGTGGCACAAGTGACAATGTGTGACTTTTGAGGTTAGATCATAAAAGACACTGCTGTTTCAGCTGTGTTCTCTCTTGAGTGACCTACTCTGGGGGAGACCAGCCACCACGTTGTGAAGACACTTAATCAGCCTGGTAGAAAGGCCCACGTGGGGAGGAACTAAGGTTCCCACCATCAGCGAACACCCAGGGGCCAGCCCATGAGCAGGTGAACCCTCCAGCCCTAGTCACACCTCAGTGACTATAGCCCAGCCAACAACTTGACTGCATCCTTGTAAAAAACACTGAGCCCAAAGCCACCCAGTAAAGCAGCTCCCAACTTGCTGACCAGCAAAAACCGTGAGCAATAATAAATATTTATTATAGTTTTATGACACTAAGTTTTGGGGTAATGTGTTAGGCAACAGATAACTAATACGACAGTCATTGCTTCCTTATTTGTAATAGCAAAAAAAATTAGAAACACCAGAAACAGTAATGATGAGAGGTTAAATAAAACATGAGATTTCCGTAGTTTGGAGCTTGCAGCTGTTAGAATGAGATAGGGCTATATGCAAAAGTGCCACATGTTCTGTCATTGACAGCTCCCTAAAACATATTATTATGTGAAAATAGAAAATTGCGAAACACTTATGGCGTGGCCTTAATTATATAAAAATACAAAAAAGTTGTACATACACACATGTATATGTACATCTGTAATAAAGCCATATTCGCATATGTGGCTTATATTCATATATGTTTGAGCAAGGATGAAATGGTACATAGCAAACTGCTGGCAGGGATTCTACCTGGGAGGAAGGAAGTGGAAATTGCTGGGGGGTGCAGCACGCAGAAGTGCAATATGATGACATTTTGCTTCCTAATCTCATGCGTTTATTGTTTCAGCCTCTCACAGCAAAAATGCATTTGTGTATTCCCTATGTGGTAAAACAAGGAGGATCCTAAGAGAAAGAGGGGCAGGCAGGTAGAGAAGATAGAAGGAAGGTGTGTGTAGTGGGGAGTGAGGGATGGGACAGTCGTTTGACAATTCATTGAGTTGTT
This sequence comes from Pteropus vampyrus, assembly GCF_000151845.1. Taxonomy (NCBI): domain Eukaryota; kingdom Metazoa; phylum Chordata; class Mammalia; order Chiroptera; family Pteropodidae; genus Pteropus; species Pteropus vampyrus. Next base: position 15,036,495 of record NW_011888796.1, on the reverse strand, counting down.
ACTACAGGTCCCTAATTTAAAAACAACATAAAGAAACTGCCTCTCTGTGACCTTGCACTTGCTAGGCCAACAGGGCCTTTGGGTGACTGTTGAGGGGCAGGAGGATGCTAATTGCTTGATTTGATCGCGCCTTTCCCCGGGGACCCTGCGTTCCTCTTGTAGAGTTTGGGGTAGAGAGGGGGTATTGGGGTGGGAAGGATGTCCACACCCTAGCGGGCAGGGCTGAAGGCGCGCGGAGTGGCCCAGGAGAGTGGCCGGGGGAGAGGGAGGAGGGTTGGTACAGTGAGCCTGGATGGAGCAGGGCGGGTGTCCCGGAGCGGCGGGTGTCCCGGAGCCCCGGCTGCCCTGGGAGTTCTTCTATACATGCCCTGTGGTGACAGTGGCACGCCCCGGAGTCCCAGCAGATTCTGCATAAAGGCCTTGAGAAGAATTGGGGTTCTGGGCCCAAAGAGAGACTGGAGGAGGGAGCACAGAGAGGATCGAGGCAGTGTGCACCCTTATGAGGCCGTGACAACAGTGGACGAGAAGCGGGCCTTTTTCTCTGAGATTCTGCCGCCTAGTCGCCTTGCTTGTTTCTCTCCACCCCATCTGGGCCCACCTGAGGCACCTTGGTGGGCTGAATCCAGGGAGAATCCAGCACTCAACTTCTCTCCGTCTCCTTCTGGGCTGGCTGGGCCCGCATCCGCCGCCACACCCATTCAGGCTTCCTGAACCAACTTCTCCCGCACCGCACCGGAGATAGAACAAGCAGAAAGGTGGCCTTACTGTTACTATTCCCTTGCTTAAACACTTCAGTAGCTCCGGTGGCCTTAAGGAGCTCACAATCAGAGCCTCATTAAGATCTTTAGAGGCCCTAAACATTGTATAGCTAATGGGAACCACCACGGATGTGATTTAAAATAAAAGCAATACTCAAATGGAACTTTAGCAAAAAGCTGATCCCCCCCATCGAATAATTTCAACAACAACAACCACAACAACACATTTTTCCCTTGCCTTGTAGCTCACTTGCCTGCCCATCAGATGACCCGGCAAGGCTTGCAAAGACAGTTGGGGTATCCCCCACCTCTCTCCATCTTGCCTCCTCTCTGTTTCCTACACCAGTCTTACTAACCAGTTTCTAGCTCCTCAGAGGTTCAGCTCCTCCCTGCCTCCAGGCCTGTCCTAAGGAGTTCTCATTGCCTTGCAAGCTCCTCCCTCTCCACTTACCTAACTTTCACTTAACCTTCCCAGCCAGCCTGCGTTTTCATTCATCCAGCGGCCTTCCTGATTTTCCCTTTCCCAGCTTCCCATCCAGGCTGGGTTAGCTGCCTCCAGTGCTTTTTTGATAGTGGGATTTAATGTTATGGCCTGAATGTTTGTGGTCCCCCACCCCTCAAATTCATATATTGAAGCCCTACCCCACCACGTGACCATATTTGGAATAAGGAAGTAATTTAGATTAAATGAGGTCACAGGATGGGGCCCTGATCCAGTAGCACTAGTGCTTGCTACTTGCTCTCCGCCCTCCATCCTCTTTCTTGCACACACTGAGGAAAGATCATAGCAAGAAGGCAGCCATCTGCAAGCCAAGAAAAGAGCTCTCACCAGAAACCAAATCAGCTGGAATTTGATCTTGGGCTTCCAGTTTCCATAACCATGAGAAAATAAATTTCTGTTGTTTAAGCCACCTAGTCTATGGGCCTTTGTTATGGCAGCCTAAACTGACTAATACTGGTAACAGTCCTGGTTCTTTTCTGTCACCCTCTCTGCACTGAGAGGTCTCTGTTTTGTTTACAGTTATATCCCCAGAACCTAGCATGGTGCCTGACACACCCATTGTGCTAAAAAAAAAAATACATCAATACTTGAAATGAGCCATTTATACATAGCAAAACAAATAGTACAGAATAAAAATGCACAGTTCATTCTGGCACATGCAATTAATTAATTCATTCTTTCACATTGTTCAGCTTGTCAATATTTATTGAGCTCCTCCTATGGGCCAGACAGGTGACACTCAACACTTGTTAGTTTTTCTCATGCGAAAATAGACTTGGTGTCCACCTACCTTTGCTGGAACCCTAAGGGAAAGCAATTATTCTGCCCTTTCCCCAGGTGTCTCATTGAGCTCAGTGTGTCCGTCGTAGCCGTAGAAATATCACTAACAGGCAATGCCAGTAGGAGTAGATCTGCAAAGTGTTTAAAGTTTAGCAAGAAAGCTTTTTGCAAATGTCAACACTACCACTCCATTCCCTGCAAACCAGCATTCTAATCAGCAGGGCTGCCATTTCCAGCTCATTGTGCAATGACATAAAAATGTCCCAACGCAATCAGTTCTCTAGAAGAAAAACACCAGAAGGCAGAAAAGAGGTCATAACAATCACAACTGCCTACTACGTGCAAGGTGCGGTAATTGCTGCTTCAGTTACGTCACCGCCGAGCCTTACAAACACAGACGGAGAAACCAAGTCTCACAGATGTCAGATATCTCCAGCTGCAGCCACTTGGGGTGGGGCGGGGGGCTTTCCTTCAACCTCATGTCAGAGTGGGAAGAACTTCAGAGGCTAGTCACAGGAAAAGAGCATTGCTGTGCTCCTCATGCCGGGGGTGCTTGGGGCTCCCATCTTTTCTTCTCCCTCTTCAATTTCCCTCAGAGGCCAGGTGTAGGGATGTAATGATTTTGGAAATTTTGAGCTGAAGGAGGAAAACATTTTTTTTTAAAGGAAGGAGCTGTTAGGGTGTTTGTTTATTGGATTCCCAGCATTGCACCTGGTAGATTTGATGGGATTTCAAAACGAAGTTACTAATGGAAATTAGTCACTGCGGACTTTCCAAAGAAAGTGCTAATAGAGAGCAAGTGGCTTGTGCTGGGTGACTGGAAGCCTTGTTCCAGGTTGTCGCAGCTGTGCGCAGACCATATTGAGGCCAGGCAAGGCTGAAACATTATAGTAGGGTCACCTCTCAGACTTGGCTCTATACAGGAATTATATATATCCAAGGAGGAGCCAAAGCGAAAGTATAAAACCAGGTGCAAAAGACACATTTCCTGAGTTAGCCGTCAGTCTGTCCCTGAGTGTAGATCTGAGACATTTAATTTTAGACACAGGCAGGCATGTATGCAAGAGCCTAATTCCTGATTCCTGGATGGAGGTGGATAGGCCAGGAGCAAAATGTTCCTAATTTTGATCTCCAATCATCCCTGAGACAGTTTAGCCTTGGGCTCTCAGCTCTGGCTGCTTACCAATGTTATCTGGTAAGCTTTTAAATAAATACAAAAGCTCAGGACTCACCCCAGGTGGATTAAATCAGAATCTGTCAGGGCGGGACTTGAGCATTACATGCTTTAAAGCTCTCGGTGTGATTCTACCAGGCAGCGGAAGTTCAAAACTTCTGATACAACTTAGGTATCCAATGATCACAAGAATCAGCTGGAAAAAATCCTCCAAAGACCTAGGCCTCTCTCCCATAGATCTTGATTCAGTGGGCCTGGCATGGGCCAGTGAATCTGTGTTTTTAACGAGCTCCCTGGTGGTTATTATGATCAGATAAGCTCGGAGGCCCACAACTGCAATAAAATGCTATATTCTCATATGATCATTGTAATCACTACTTCTGACATGTTATCTTTTTGTGAGTGTGTTATTGTTTTGCATCCATCGTTAGATTGTAAGCTCTAAGGGAGAAGGGACTTCGTCTTGTTAACTGTGTTGTTCTCAGAACGGAGAGGAGTGCAGGCAAATCTTGGGGACTCGATGTTTGTTAAATGAATGAATGTGTTTTTTGTGTTTTGTCACTTCTACCTTGTGAACCAAGTCAAGCATGAAATGGAAACTGAAAGAAAATAGAAATATATACAATATTTTATTTCATTTTCCTTTATAGATCTAAAGTCCCTTTGTTAGAAACTTAAAAATGTTTTTTTTTTTTTTTTAATATGGAACTTAATTTCCTTCATTTAATCGTCAAGTTTGGATATTTGGAGATTTGAAGACCCAGAGAAAGGTAGAAATGTTCCTGAGGGAAAAAACTTTCAGAAATTTTCAAGAGAAAAATCTCCTATTCCTAGCCAATTTTTTTTTTTCTAAAAATTTCTGTTGTATTGCAGAATTTATTTATTGTATAACTACTGTTTTCTGGTAAGTGCCACTGGGCATTCAAAGAAAAATAATACACAGTCCTGTCTTCAAAGATATCTCAGTTAGGGGAAAGCTAGCCATGGAACTAGATAGTTACAGTACAGTGTGATAACATGTGTCACCAAATCTAAGATACTTTTTGCTGTAATGTAAGATGTACCATTAATTTATGTGCCACTAAGAAAAATGTGATAGGAAAAGACCTATTTTAATTTCAGATGTGAAAATGGGGTGGGAGGAATGTGCATTTTGGAAGTGATAAAACATGTTAAGTGCTGAGAGTTAAACTCAGACCCAAAGGACATTTGGCAGAATAAGCCAAAATGTAGGACTGGGGGAGGGAGGTGGGGGAGGGGATATATGCTCAGTGCAGAGGAAGCAGTGTGTGCTGAGAGGCTGGGGCATGGTTGGGGTGAGGGTCCCTGGGCTAGAAGGTAAAAGGTGAGGCCAGATCAGGACCAGTCTTCTAAGGAAGTGACATTCATCCCAATTTAGTCTGTAGCACCTGCTTTCAACCTCAAAAGTGCCCTGTTGGACAATAATTTCTATGATTGCCCTACTACTAAACCGTTTTAAGATGTGTGCTCTATATACTAACAGCAATGAAAACGATTCAAGGTTTTAAGCGAGGAGAGTAACAATCAGATTTGTGAATGTGTCTGTGTGCTGGGGGGAATTCCTTAATTAGAACTTTTTTGATGAGCTAATATGTTCATACGAGTCAAAAATTTAAAAGACAAAAAAGTGAAAATTCTTTCTTCCACCCTGCCCTCCACACACCTACCCAATTTCCCTTCCTAGAAGCAAACTGTACTATCAATTTCTTGTGTGCCCTTGCAGAGATATTTAATGCATATATGAACAGATCTTTGTCTTTTATATCCATCATTTTCTCTCTAAACCTTTATTTCTATTTAATTTACTGATATTCTTCTATCTCTTGCTGAGTTTTTAGCAGTGTTTATTCTCTCTTTTGCTCCTTCAGATTTTAGATTTTATATTAAGAATGACGTTTGGACTATTTGTCTTTTTTTCTTCCACTCCTTCCCTGAGCTCTGCCGCTCAGGATTTGTTTCCTCCCATTGTTTCCTGATGTCTAACGTGTGCACTTTCTTCACAGGGGGCAATTACTTCACTATGTTTTTTAAATTTTGGGGTTAGAATTTTCATCTGCTCCATGCAACATTTTTTGATTCATCTTTTTGCCTGCTAATTATTATTTTTTTCTTCTTTTTTGGGGTCATATTGTAGTATGGATTACTCATCATTGATGTTTTTCCTTCCCCATGGACCTCCTGTATGAGAGCATCCAAGGTTGTCTTCCAGGTAGGCTAAATTTTCCTTATGTTCCTGGGTTGATATAAGTGCACTCAGCCTTGAATTTTCTCCAGCCAATGTTTAGGCTTTTCCCAGTGCAGTCGCTTCTCCTCTGTTGCCATGGAAACAGACCACTTGCTACAAATATGGTTTGTTTGGGTGATGCCTCATTTAGTCCTGGTCCATGCCAGCACTCATGCCACCAGCACGTACATCGGCTTCCTGCTGTTGCAAATGGGGCCCTTCTGTATTGCACCTCCAGCTGTGCCCCTCACCTTCTTGGATGAGTGTTTTTCGGGCTGTCCCTGAGATTCTGCAGCACAGTGTCCTCACTCTACTTTCTACTGTGGGTACCTCTGCTTAAGATCCATTGTTTGGGACAACTCTTTCACCTGTTTTGTGTTTTAGATGTCTCCTACTTTCAATAAAAATGGAATTTGTGTACTTATTTCTGAATTCCTTTTTGAGTTCAGATTGTTTCCAGTAAAGAAGGGGAGATTGCTAACTTGACATCATCTTTAGATTGGAAGTTCTCACACTGGAAAGACCATGCTGGCTGCAGCATTGAGAAGAGACTGGAGGCAGAAAGATGGGAGGTTGGCAGACACATGAGGAGCTGCTCCTGCATTGGGGAGTTGGTGTTGGGGAGGCAGAGAAGTGGATCCAAGACAGGTGTAGGAGGTAATGTTGATAACTCTTACTGGCTAATTAGATGTTTCAGTAGGGTTGGGGCATGGATCAGGAGGAGGTGGAATATCTCAGGGTTGGCTGCCGGAAGCTGCTAGTGTTGTAATGTGGAGCTGGGCTTCCTCTTCCTCCCACTTTCCAAGCCTGAGTCCTCTGGGAAGGGCATGGAACTTCCCGTCACTTCCCCCAGAAGGTCCTTTGCAGCCATCTGGATGAAACCCTTGACTGCTGGAAATGTCTGAGAAGATCTGAGGCAGTCGGAAGTTGAGTTCCTTGTCAACTCCAAATTTCTGTCCTATTAACCAAGTCTCTTGATGATGAGACCTGAAAATAGGGTGTGCAAGACTTAAAAAAAAAAAACCTGGGCATAAAATGCTCCATAAAGTTGTTAATATCCCAGTGTTTCCTGCTCAGTCCTTACTAAGGAACATAGATTTCCTAACTTCCTGGGGTGTACCTATTAGAGATCATATAGCTCACTCCCTGCCTCCAGAAAGGCTTTCTAGGGTATCTAAACTGCTAAAACTTAGAGAACAGAGAGTTTTGTCTTTCTTTAGAGCAATATGTATAATATATATGATTTTTACATATAATATATATATGATTTTTTAAAAAATCATTGATAGTCCTGGACATTTCTTTTCTTTTCTTTTCTTTTTTTCTTTTTTTTTTACCTTAATGTGCAGTCAAGGTTGAGAGAACCAAGGGCTACACAGTTTCAGAGGTGGTCAGAGTTCAAAATTAGGAATTTGCTGGCCCCAGGCCTGTTCACTTCTATCCAGTAATACAGTAGTCTGCTTGTGTCTAAGATGACATGTCTTCTGTTTTACTCCCTGGGGATGGATTGATGGCCTCTGACACAATCACCCACATACAGCATCTTTCACTTCTATTTTTTTTTTTATATATATACTTTTATCTTGTTTCTCCTAGGATGCGTTTCTTGACATGGCCATACGATTACTGCAGGTATGGCCTCGATGCCTTCTGCACACGGCTCTAATAATCTAGAGCGGCACTTCCGGTCTAACGTAAGTTGTTCCCTATTGGTGATTTCTTTCTTTCTTTTTTCTTTTTTTAACGCCTACAGATCTGGTCTTCCTAGGTGGTCTCCTATCCAAGTACTAACCAGGCTTGCCCCTGCTTAGCTTCTGAGATTAGACGGGATCGGGCATGTTCAGGGTGGCATGGCCATAGACTTTATTGGCGATTTCTTTAGAAAGTCTCCTGCAATTCATAAACTAGTTATTAGGGCTCTGAAAGATTTACTTTAGCAAGGATAATCCTGGGATGTTGACTTTCTGCCCCTAAAAATCCAAGGTTGTACTCTATGATAGAATGTTCTACAATCATTTAAAATGGTGCTTATTTAAAATAGGGTGTTTAAGGAGTTTTTAAAAACTTGGAAGAATGCTTATCATATTGTGAAAAAGGCAGGATACAAAATTGTACAATTTCAAGTATGAAAAATACATGTGATGGAGTAAAAAGAGACTTCTCATCCAGTCCTCCCCGCCACCCCACACCCACCCCTTATTTCCCTTCCAAGCAGTTAAAGCAATATGCTTTTTTGTCAAGTTAATGAAGGATATCTTGTCGTCTAACTTTGACAGAGAGGAGGTAAATGTTCTCTTGGGCTAATAAGGTCAGAGTATTTGCTCACAGGAAATAGAGTTACAAGTATAGTAATGAGAAGAATATTAATTTCTTATGTGGGTCAAATATTATTTGTATGGTTGTGGGTTTTTTTTCCTGGAAGAAATAAGTCTTGGAGTAAGGAGATATGTTTTATTTTAGATGCACTACTGTGAAGCAGCTATGGTTTAAGTGGAGACCCCTCATGTTCTACCTCCCACCGTGCACCCCAAAAAACAGTGCTCCACACCCCACATCCCAACCCCTGCATCCTACCTCCAGAGAAAACTACCTGTGAATATGTCACCTCAGAGGAGAAAAGACATGGTCATTTAAAGCTAGAGCTTGGGAATGCGGGAGAAACAGGATTGGATTCAAGAGTTTCTCATTTGTTTTCAGAGGGGATGGGCTAGATTTCTGAATATAAAAAGGTGAAAAGTCAGATGGGCAACAGGAGGAGAGGAAAGGAGGAAAGAGATCTAAGTAGGATACCTTGTGGAGGTCCAGGGGACATCATGAGATACCCACCCCACCTTCCCATCTCCGCCAAAGAGGACTCCGACTATGTAGGACTTGGAGATGGTCTTCTGTCCTCATTCAGTACAGAGCTTGAAGCTTCCTTATAGTCCAGGGTCACTGCAGAGAAAGGTTCTCCGATCTCCCCGCTGGTGGGGTGGGCCAAGCAGGACCTTCATTGAGAGCCACTGGGCATGAACAGTGTCCACCCAATGGGGACAGCTGAGTAGCAAGCTGATCTCCCCATATCCCCTCCCCAGAAGATCCCAGAAAGAAGTTGCTCACAGGAGTTATAAATATATATGCACAGAAGAAAGACTAGAAGAAAATAGGCTAAAATGTTAACCATGGTTCCCTCCAAATATCTGGATTATGGGTATTATATTTCCCTGTTTTTGTTTTTTTGTTTGTTTGTTTCTGAATTTGTCAATGTTGTGGTAAAAGCAGGCATGTGCTGTTTTTTAGTCAATAGAGGAAAAAAATCCCATGGCCATCTGTCCAGGGCAGCCTTAAGACTGGGAGGTTTCTGAATAAGGGGTCAGAGGCAGATTTATGGCCTGGAGATACGGTGGTTATGAACGGGTCAGCTTGGAAGGGACCTCGAGACAGCATCCAGTCTACCCTCCTGCCTCTGAGACAAAGTACCTAAACAGGAAACAATATCCAACTCCCTTCCCCATCTCAAACACTGCCCCTTGCCTTCACACCCTTCCACGCGAGCAGAATCCCAAAAGAGGTTAGACTTCAGGCTAAGTGTCCTTATCTCTCCTGTGGTTCCAACATTCTGCTAAATAGAAAAAAGGGCACTGAAGGCTAGATGGAAAATAGGACATGATCTTCCTCCAAAGTCTTTGCTCTCGGCTGGCTCTAGGACCTGCCTGTGGGCAGTGTCCTCTTAGAAGACCCTGTCTCCCAAGGGGAAAGAAGTCGAGCTGAGCCTAGGTGAGGGGAGACCCTGGAGAAGAGGGAGGGGAGGACCTCATCCAGGCTGTGCAAGGGGAGCTGGGGCTTGCAGAGAAGCACCACCTCCCTCACTTTCTTTTCTCCCTCCTTTTCTCTCTGATGGCATTAGGTGTTATGCCAGGTATGTTGTGTAGGCCACAACAACAACAACAACAACAACGAAAGCTTCAGGCTCGGTCCCTGGCTTCTGGGAGCTTATAGCCTAGTGAGGAGGTAAGCCCCTCCGTGAGAGTCAACTTCCCAGCACAGGTGCATAATTTCCACAGATTGCCCCTGTGCCTGGGGGGTAGGGAGGCGTGAATAAAAAACAACCAGGGTGATGTGATAGCCCCTGAAGAGCGAGAATGTAGCCTTTTAGGTGGGGTTAGAAGAAGCGTCTGCCATGAGGCTTAGGCCCCACCATGTGTAGGTAGTTCCAGCGATGGGGGGATGCTGTGCTTTGGAGCAATGCTACTACCGCTTCCTCCCATTCCCTCCGCCTTTTCTTCTTTGAATAATGGTCCCCTAATGATGTCCATGTCCTAATCCCTGGAATTTGTGAATATGTTACCTCATGGCAAAAGGGGCCTTTGATGGTGTGATTAAATTAAAGATTTTGAGATGGAGAGATTATCCTGGATTATCTGGGTGGGCCTAATGGAATCACATGAATCCTTATAAGAGAGAATCAGGGGGCTCAGATAGGGAGAGAAGATGTGAGGATAAAAACAGAAGCCAAAGAGAAGAAAAGATGCTACGTCGCTGTGTTGAAGACAGGGAATGGGATCACGCGCCAAAGTGATCTCTAGAAGCTGGAACGCAGCCCTGACAACCCATTTTTAGACTTCTAACATCCTGAAAGGTAGACAATAAATGCGACTAGTTTTAAGCCACTAAGTTTGTGGTACCCTGTTATAGCAGCAAAAGAAAATTAGTATAGTCCTTTTCCTCCCTGTGACCCTTGTCAGGTGATCATTTGAGCTATCTTTAGAAACAAGAAATGCCAACATTTATTTGAAGTGAAGCAGTGAAAAACAGAGGAAACATATTTATAACACAGAAAATTGACTAATAACTGATTTCTTTAATTTATAAAGCCTTCAATAAGAAAAAAACCTAAACTAGATTTTTAAATGAGCAGAGAATATGAACACCATACCCAGGAAAAGAAAGCTGGATAGCTTTGTGCTGAAGCAGAAAGATCCTATCAAATATGTTACTGAGTGGAAAAGATCAAGCCACAAGACATCTAGAGGGAAGATATGTCTCCTTTTGTGTAAAACACGAAATAGAGTCATACATGCATAGAGAGTTACACATGTTCATTTTTACTGGAAGGGATTTCTTAAGAGAAAACATTAGCAAAGAATGCCTTTAGGTGAGGAACAGAGGGGAATGGCATTTCCAAATTTTTTTAAAATGTTCCTGCTGTTTAAATTTAAATTAAAATTTAAATGAAAAAATCAAAACTTATGCTTTGATTTTTTTCCAGTTTTATTGAGATACAATTGACATATAACACTGTATTGGATGTGAGGTGTATAGTGATGATTCGATACATGTATATATTGCAAAATGATTACCACAATAATATAGTTAATAGATTTTTTAAAAAATGTTAACAAAAGGCTAAAATAAAAAAAGTTCAACCAGCATAATAAAAGGCAGACCACATAGGGACAAATCTGGTAGAGAATCTATTGTGGCATATATGCATTATTTTCTTGCCAACGGAAGCACGGGGCTGCTCTGTGAGGTTTGCTACTCGGGCTTCTCCTTGGGGGATAGAGCCAAAATAAGTGTAATAAATCCCAGTCCCCTGGGCTCCTGGCATCCCCGACACTGGTTACCAAAGTCCTAAGATTTAAATATAATTGTGTCTTCAGTCCGGTGCCTCTAGGGCTATGGGGAGGACAGATTTGCATGCAGGTCCCAGTTTTTCCACTCATCATCCATTCAACCTCCAAAAGTTAGGAGACTTCTCTGGGCCTCTGTCTCTTCATCTGTAAAAACAGGGATGGTGAGGATGTTTGTTTTGGGGGTTACTATGAGGCTTAAATAACATAATGCTTGTGATGTGCATGGCACAGCGACTGGCCCAGGCAGAAACACAAGTTTTCTTCTCCTCCCTTACCTTTCTTTCCAATCCTGTCAAGGGCTGAAGGAGGCCCTTGTTCAACAGGAGAGAGGTAAGAGCAAGTCTTTGTCTATAAAAGCACAGAGACCTCATAGAGAAAACCAAAGTCATGCAGACACATATCTATTTTCATATTTGTGTGTCTGCCACCAGTTTGCCATCTCTGCCAAAAGTTTGCGAGCCTTTTACAGCCAAACGGGCACATTTTGCCTCCACCTTGATACACATTTTAATGTCCCTGCAGTAGCTGAAATCCTAGGTGTCGTTAGCCCACATGCCCACCACTCGTGACCAGGGTTGGGGAAAAAACAAGCCCACTTCGTCCCCAGAGCCCTGGCTGAGGTGTGCTAGTTTTCTGGTGAATTCAAACAAGTAATGGAGCAATTCCACTTTTAGCTGCTTCAGGTGGTAACTGGGGCTAACTATATTGAGCTTAAAGAAAAGCCAAACTCTTGGAATCTTAGGATCAGGATATTTGAAGAGTCTTTCGGAATCCACTGCCATAAGGGTTGCCTCCCACCAGAGGCCTCTCTGCATCACCCCTCCCTGATGGTGGGCAACCTTTAGTTTGATGAGCATGTGATAAGAGGGGGACAAACAGCCACGGGCCAGCACAGGTGGTTTGAGGCACCTCCTGCTCTCCCAGGCCTTCAGGAATATTGGCTCTTCTTCCCAAGAACAATTTTCTTACTCTTTTCTCTCTCATTCATTCATTTGTTCATTCCACACATTTTTGTGGAAGTTGTTAAACACCACACGCAGTCCTGGGCTCTAGACAGTGCAGCAATAACGATATAAACTCTGAAGTCAGAATGAGTCCACTCAGTCGGCCAAGGGAACAGTGAGGAGGTCCTGCAGCACAGGGGACTGAGCCTTGGCTAAAATAGAAACCGTCAGTCGCCCAGTACCTCCTAGCACCTAACACAAGCGGGTGGCGGGGCTAGGAAGAAGTAGGTGGATTCCGGAGAGATTTATGGCCTGGGGCTCAGTTAGATTTGGGGGAGGGAGGGTGGGAGAGAAAAGCTCAAGGTTTCCAGCTCAGTGGTGGTGGTGAGAACACACACAGGAAAGCAAGTTTGGAGCCGTGTGGTCTGCAGGAGTGAGACTGAGTTGAGTTTGAGATATGTGGGGTTTCAGGCCCCAGTGGCATCTCTGAGTGGACAGGTCCCTCAGGCAGTTGGATCTATGGTTTCACGGCACAGGAGTGACTTCTGTGGACTGGCAGTGTGGGTCCAGGAGTGGTCAACAATGCGTAGTCGGAGAAGGCACAAGGGGACGAGACAGCTTGGGAGAGAGGAGACTTAAGACAGCAGCATGAGGACCCTGTACGTGAAGGATCCGAAAAGGTCAGGAGCTTCAACTTCTAAGAGGAGCAGCCCTAGAAAGTAAGGAGGACACACGGGAAGGTGATGTCATGGTAGCCCTGGGGCCACACCTCACTTTTTGAGGTCAATTTTCTTTGAGAAGCCAGTCTTTCTCCTTAGTGTTTCTTGAGGTTTGAAAGGGAAACGAGGAGACATAGTGTGAGTGAGGGGAGGAAAGGGTAGCTATTCTGGGAAAGAGGAATTTTTCTGCCGGAAGAAAGACCTCCTTGGCTTGGAAAGAGTAGGGAAAGGATGTGAAGGCAGGCGCCAGTGCAGCCATTTATGATTGTGAGAGGACAGCCTGGAGCTGCTGGAGTTCCTCTAAGTGAGGCCTGGGGATGAAGCCTAAATCATAGATAGCACAACAGAGAGAAACCAGGTTTTAAATGAACATTGCTTGGGTCGCTAGACCAAGCTTCACTCTCGATCTACCTCTGGGCTTTTCAGTAATGCAAGTCAATAACTTATCTTAACTGTTTAAGTCAGTTTGAGCAGAGGTTTTATTTGTTTGTTTTGCTGCCTGCAACACAGAGTCCTAATGCTGAAGCTGAAAAAGAGACCTCGGGTCAGTGGGTGGAACATGGGACAGGAAGGGAGGTGCCAGGATGACAGAAACGTTGACACTTCTGTGTTGCTGAATCACTGTCAGCTACAGAGCCACATCGGCAGATTTTCTATTTTGCAGTCTCTTTACACGTTTTTTTCTCTCCTGCTGTATCACTTCCCTGACAGTGTAATTAACATGATTCTAAAGTTGCTTACTCACTAAAAAATGAGATGTTGTTGGAAAATAGGTTAGACTCCCCTTCTTACGTGGCCTGCCCAGATACTGAAGTCCTTCCTCATAAACCAGAGACAATGGCATGTGATAGCACACTCTTGAGGTTCTCCCACAGATCCATCTTCCACACTGTGGCCAAGTGGGCTCTCTGAAATACACACTCCTGCTTGAAAAACTCCAGTACTTCTCATGGGTTGCCAGAAGAAATCACAAACCCTTTACTTAACATTGCTCAAGTGATGATACCTGGATTCTAGGTCCTGGGTCATCCTTGGCTACCTTCACATGAGCCCAGAACTGCACAACTGTTTATAATCAACCTATTTGAATGTGCTATGCATTTCCATGCCTTGGGCCTCTGTTCTCGCTTTCTCTCTGCTTGGAGAGGTAATTAATAGCAATAGTTAATGTTTATTGGTCATTTTCCATGTGCCAGGCACTGTACTAAATGCTGCACTTGGATTATCTTGTTTAAATCTCACAATTTCCCAATGAGTACTACTGTTATCATGACTCGCCCCCTTGCTCAGTATTCAGAGGCCAAAAATTGAGTTTGAATATGAAGTGGGGAGAACCAGGTGAGGAACTGGGGGGTGGTCATGATGGTTGGAAACACCAACTCAGTTGACATTGGGGCTCTTTCCCACCCAAGCAAAGATCTCAAGAGCCTTACAGAATCCACATCGTTCAAGCTAGGTCTTCTGGTCTGTGTTCTACCCTGGAAGCCCCAGGTAATAACTGTGCCCATATTTCCTAGACCCCAAAGACTGGAGCCTCTAGGATATCCATGCCAAGCATACTCCTCAGTATACGTGTGTGGATGTGTGTGTTGGGGTGGACTATTAACATCTTTGCCAAGGTTGGGAGCCAGTGTGACAAGTAGGGCCGTCGATGGCCTCTCCCCTTCGAGGTCTCCCTGGGGCATGGTCCCCACCTCCCCAGCCTGCCCCTTTTCTGGTTGGGAGATGCTCCCCAATTCTCTACTCTAGCTCCTTCTATCTCACCCCCTCCAAGCCCTTTCTCCATCAGACAATGCAGCATAACTCCCCCGAAATGTGTTTTTACAAAACAAAAGCCAGGAAGGGGAGTGTGTCTTCTGGGTGCTTGGCAACGAAAAGCAGCCCGTGGCTCCCAGCTCACCCAGCAACACAAAGTCCTCAGGGAACAGAACTTA
>NW_011888796.1:14956195-15020919 GCF_000151845.1 Pteropus vampyrus | reverse complement strand
GAGGTAGCTTATAGGCAAGATAAGAGGACTGCCTGTGATTTCACCCTTATCCCATGCTCCTTTTCCCCTCTGTGTTCCCTCATCTGGAAGGAAGAAGAGTGAGCTTCCTGCCCGTGGAATACCTTGGTAAGCTGCCCTCTATGGCTCCCCTGGTGAGCAGCTGCATGGCTCACGAGGAAAGCACTCTGGGTTTGAAGTCAGGCAGAGCCAGATATAAATTCCAGCTTAGTGACCTTGGTCAAGTTACCTATTCTCATCTGCAAGATGAAAATATTTATTGTACTAAATGAGCTGCTGCTATGTAAATGCGTCTGACAAGTGGCAGATGCTCAAGAAATGAAGCTATTATTATTTACATGACACATTGAACTTCATGCATTTGACTCATACTAATGAACACCTACATCCTCCTCTCAACCTTCTTAGCCATCAGGAAAATTCAAATTAGAACTATATCAGAATGGCTAAAATTAAAAAGACTGACAATAGGAAGGGTTGATGAGGATATGGAGCACCTGAAACTCTCATGTACTGCTGGCGAAAGGATAAATTGGTGTAGCCCTTTGGAAAACAGTTCAGAAGTGTCACTGAAGTGTCACTCATACCTACCCCAGAAATCCCAAGGCTAGGCATATATCTAACAGAAATATTTGTATCAAAAATGTCACGTACAAGAATGTTCATAGTAGAGCTACTTGTAATAGTAGTCACAAACTGAAAACTACCCAAATGCCCCTCAGCAGGGAATGGATAAATAAAATATAGTAACTTAGACATTGCAACTATGCATAAGAGAGAAAGAATAAACTACTGCTACCCGTGACAAAATGCATGAATCTCATCAACATAATGTCAAGTGAGAGAAGTCAGACATATAAGAGCACACACTATATGATTCCATTCATTTAAAGTTCAAAAACAAGCAAGGCTAAATCTGCAGTGTTGGAAGTCAGGACAGTGTTTAACTTTGGGAAGGAGGGGGTCACAGAGGGCCCTCAGGGGTGCTGGTAAAATTCTGTTTTCTGCTCTGGGTGACAGTTACAGGCTATGGTCACTTTGCAAAGATTTGAGTTGAACATAATTCGTTGAGTTTTGCATCTTTCTGTATGCATGTCATACTTCAACAAAAAAAGACATTTACTTTAAAAAGAGGTAAGAGTAGGGGAAGAGAAATATGGAAAAAAACATGTTCAGCCCAAAAGGTTAAGCAGTAGACTCTGCGATGGAGTTGGAGTGGAGTTAGCAAGCAGAGCACTTGGGGCTCATACCAGTGGAAGGGAAGGGAGGGAACAGGAGGAGACAGACAGAGAGATCTGCCATAGCACAGGCGCACGATAGCTTCGCCTGACCCCTCGGAGAAGTCCTGGAGCTAGACTGGCCCCTCAGTGTTGTCCTGACTTGGGCTGCAATGGCCAGACCTTTGTACTCTGGCATTGATCAGTCACTGGATGTGGGCTACCAGGGGATGAAGTATGACCTTGGGCATGACCGCCTTCTGTAGCTGAGGCAATCCTGAAAGTGCTGAATGTTGTATCTGACACAACCCTCCCAGCAAGACCCTCATTGAAGGGGCATCTCGGCAGCTACCACAGGCAGCCTGCCACCTGAGTGGAAAAGATCTTTTGGCCTAGAAAGATTTTCTGAGGTCCCTCAGCCCCAGAACTCCTAGTCTGATTAAATTCATCCAGGAGTACTCATCACAGCAGCTGGGGCCTGGACACACCACAGGGTCCTTGCAGTTCCCCTCTCACACCTCAGCAATATTCTCTCTTTGGCCTGGATGCCCTCACCCCAGACTCACTTGGTGAAATCCAGCTGTCCTTCAAGACTCGCGAGTCACCTCTTCCAGGAAGCTCTCTGTGATCTCACTCCTTCTCTAGGAAGAGTAAACCCTTGCTTTTTTGAGCCCCTCCAAGCACCTTAGTACCCTGCCTTTCATAGAACTGTTATTGCACTATACGTTTATCTGCCTGTGACTCCCACTAGTGGAAGCGATTTGAAATGGGGAGATGCCTTATGAATCCCTGTGCAACCATCATAATTGTCCTGATGGCTACCATGTGTTGAGTTCCTCCAACGGGCCTGATCCCGTGCTGTGCACTCACATGCCTGACTTTTCTTAATCCTAACAACCCCGTGAGGTGAGCAGCCACCTTTTAAAACAGAAGCGCACTTGCCCACAGTCACATGATCACAAAATATCACAGTTAGGACTCGGATGAAAGTCAGTTTGAAGCCTTGGAGTCCTCTGGAAATGGTAGTTAGGAAAAGAGAAAGGAAAGGGAAGGAAGAAGGAAGAGGAAGGAGAGAAGAAGAGAGAAGAGGAGGGAGGTAAAGAGGGAAGGAAGGACAGAAACGAAAGGAGGGAGGCTCCTCTGTCTGCCCCTGAGGGCGGGCCCATTGGCAGCCCATTTCACAAGGCAAAGGAACTCCCCAAGCTGTGGGAACTTGCTGCATGGGAGGGGACAGCTCCCCAGCCCCACCCTCAGCCCTGCCCATCTCTCCATTCCCAGAACCCCCTCTGCCCCTACCTCCCCATCTTGGCCTGGGGGAAAACACAGTTAACAAATCAAAGGCAGTCTGTGGGGGGAGGTCCCTGGGCCAGGGCTGGAGCAGAAGCTGGGTTAGTTCACAGTTTGAATCCTGATGTTTACTTTCTTTCTTTCCACACTCAGTTGCTCGCTTTGAAGAACAGCCTCAGGGTTCATGCTGCAGCATCAAACAGGGGTGGAAGATGCATCTCTGGGTTAGCAGTGGGAGCCTCTAAAGTAGCTTAAGTCCCTGGTGGTGCCTGGCATATGGAATCCTGCACTGAGCCCTGAGCACAGCAAGGGGTTGGTGGCTTCACAGCTGCACTGGGAGCAGCAGACAGACACACAGGCCACAGGCACAGACACACAAATCCAATCATGCGGATGTGCCTGAGAGCACAGGGACTTTCACATGCACATGTGCATACAAGGCCCCAGTGTGCATCCAGGCAGCAGTATACACAGGCATGTATGCACATGACATGTGTGTATATAGACAAACATCTACTCACACAAACACACAGAGACACACCCAGAGGTCCCTGGCAAGGAATATATTTTTGTCCTCAGCTTTCTGCTAGTGAGAGTTAATTTACTACATCTCTTAAATGTCTCTCCTAATTGTCCCTCTTCCCCCATCTCTGCCACAGTCCTAGTCCCTTTAACACCCATCTGGATCACTGGACAGTAGCAACAGTCCCCAGGCTGGATCCCTGCCCCCATTCGGGCCTAGCCGCCATGCAAGAGCGGGGGTTTTTGCCGTATCTGACAAATCTGGCCTTGTCACTCCCTTGCTTAAAACCCTTCAGAGGCCTCCTCTTTCCTACATGATGAAGTTCAAATCATTTGGCATCCAAAACGAGGCCCTTTGCAATCTGGCTTCAGCTGTGATCTGGTCTTAGCCCCTAGCATGGAGCCCCAGGCACACAGTGCTCCGCAGAGGGCCCCCTGGAGGGAGCTGCCCTGCCCCATGCTCCTGCTTTTGCTCACCCTGGGCTCACCATGAGAAATCCCCTCTTCTCCACTTCCATCTTTTTCTGTGCTAAACTACCACTCATCCATACTTCAAGGCCCAGCTTGATCAACGTTCCCCACTTCACCCTGACATTCGAGGCATTGCCATTTTTCTGTCCCATAGCTCTTGTAAGCCTTTGCAAGCCTTTCTTTGCCCCTCACTATTATCATCATCACCTGTGTGCGCATGCGCTTTCCCCCACTAAACCCCAAGCACGTCTAGTACAGAGCCCAAAATATAGCGGGTGCTCATCCAAGTTGGGTTTTGAATAAATAAATGAATCAGTCTGTGAAACGATCCAATCAGACTCAGTGATCTTTCCTGGCTAGAAAATACCTGGGCCTGTACTGAAACTTCTCTGCGCTCAGCCTCCACATGGGTGAGAGGGTGTAGTGCTACCTCTTGGCAGAGTTTATGGTATGGAGATGTGTATAAAGAACTTAGCTGAGTGGTTAACGCATGGTACTCACCCCACAAATGATCATCATAGTTGCTGTTTTAATTTCTATTTTTATTTTCACCGAGGTCCTCTACTAAGGTTTTCTGATTCTCGATCTTTTTCACTGTCTCCCCGGTTCAATGCTGAGCCCCAGAACTGATGCACCGAAGGTTTGTTGTTGGATTGCTTGACCCCAGGGCTCCTGAAGGCCTGTTTCCAGTCTGAGACTTCTGAGCTGAGTAGTGTTCTTCCCCCAATCCCGCCCCTCCCCGCCCCTCCCCGCCCCCGAGAATGGAAGCCAGAGCTGCCCAGAGTGCATTCTTCCTCCTGTCTCCCCAGGCTAAACAGCTTCTCTGTTTGGAGTTCTGTGAACTGAGCTGAGTTGGGACCTGGGGAGACATGAATAGCTGGGCCTTTCAGCTCCAAAAGGTAGAGTCATTGCAGCCAGTTCCCCAGCAGCTGCAGGCCCCGCCCCACCCCACCCTCCCACTCCCGTCCCCAGGATGCTGCACATGTGGCTGGAGTTCCTATAGCAACCTCTGTGGGGACCTGCTGTCCCTCCTTCACCACAGCTCCTCCTAGACTTACGTGAGAGATGGGGAGGAGGATGGGATGGGAGGGGACAGGGCTGCCAGGCACTTCATATGAAAACACTTCATGTCCTTTAATCCTCACAATAACCCCAAGGGGTACGTGCTATTATTGTCCTTATTTTACTGACAAGGAAGTTGAGGTCCAAAAATATGGGTTTCTAGCCCAAGTCCACCCACTTTCAAACAAGAGAACTGGTCTGCAACCCTATCAGTTTGTACTGAGGCAGTCAGCGTGGGTCAGCTGGCTGCAAGCAACAGAAACCAACCTCCACCTTCTTAACCTTGAAAGAATTTATCAAAGGACTGTGGTGCAGCTCCTGAAGAAATAAAGTGAGAGCTATGATTGAAAATACAAAACGATCATTTCATCAGAATAAAGAAACTTCTGTTTTTAAATCTTTTTGTTTCTCCGTTTAGGACTCAGATGCATGAGAGCCTGGGCCAGTGCCACCTGTTGGCTGGGAGAAGGCAGAGGCTGTGAGTGACAGTCCTACCAATGGGATAGGGAGTGGTCCACCCAAAAAACGTGAGATGCTGTTTCCAGAAGGGGACTGAATGCCAAGCAGGTCAAAAGCTAGGCTCACCTGACTACACCTTGCTGCAGTGGGAAGCAGGGCAGGAAAATTTCTATGGGGAATGAGGAAGGACATGAGAGAAGCATGAATGGGGGTACTATCTAGAGAAGCTAGAGCCGACTCAAAGGGTATCGGCAGTTAGGAGATGGGTACCCAAAAGAAGGAAGCTGTACGTTGACAGTCTTTGTTTTCAGGGGCACAAAATGCACCCATGTCTTAATATTATCCACCCTTTTAACTGAATTTGCATACCCTAATACACACACACACACACACACACACACACACACACACACACACTCCTTTCTCTTAGATTTTTACCCAATATTTAATTTCCAGGATCACAGAGAATAATTCATCATTAGCCTTGGTTAGTAGAAAGAGTCCTAGTCACCTCTTAAATTCTACATGATTTACTTATTAGTTCATTGTTTATTGCCTGTTTCTTCTGTCTCCTCTTGCATGTAAGATCGAGAGGGCAGAGGTTTTTTTCTTGTTTGTTCACTGCTGTATCCTCAGTCCCTAAAAAAGTGCATGGCACGTAGTAAGTGCTTAAATATTTGCTGAATGAGTGAGGATGTACCAAGTACACCGATAGGCACTTGGGAAAAAACAGTGAACTAAAAGAAGGATCTTGACCTCATGAAGCTTACAGTCCAGAGACAGAAACAACCACAAACATATATAGCAAAAGAACTAAATTAAAATAATGAAAAATTGTGACATGTTTTGAAAGAAATAAACAAGTTAAAAAAAAAACTACAAAGATAGAAAATTACTTAAGATATGGCAGTCACAGAAAGACAGAAGGCTTCTCTCAAGCAACATTTAAACGGAGACCTGAAGGGTAAGAAGGAGCTGACCATGAAAAATGTGAGGGCAAATTCTTTCAAGCAGATAGAAGAGCACGTGCAAAGGTCCTGAAGCTGGAAAGAGCTCACTATGTTTGGGAACTGCAATGAGAAGACCAGTGTAGCTGGAGCTTCGTAAGCAGTGGCTAGAGGGATACAGGTTGAGGATGAAGAGCGTGCCAGATGCCAGGCCACCTGGGGCCTGGTAGGCCATGGCATGGGGCTTAAATTGCATTCTAGGTAGATTGGGAAGCTGTTAACCCTTGGTTGACTTCACAGATTACAAAGACCTTGTCAGCTTACAATCTCTTAATATTTTATTTTATTTTATTTTTTATGCTGACAGCACCTAGTCTTCCTAAGTGGTCTCCCATCCAAGTACTAACCAGGCCCGACCCTGCTTAGCTTCCAAGATCAGATGGGATCGGGCTTGTTCAGGGTGGCATGGCTGTAGATTCAAAGGGTTTTTAACATTAGCGCTTGACTCCGTTTGTGATTCAAGCTGATTACTCTGGCTGCCCGGTGGAGAACACACTAAATCAGGCAACAGGGGGCCCAGTCAGTGATTATGGCAGTTCGGACTGGGGCTGAGAACAGGTGGCTAAGGTCAGAGGACAGTGGGACACCTTTGGGCCACTTCTCAATTAAATCAGGTGCTACGGTCAGGCTGGATGATATCACCCTCCGTGGGCCATAAAGTCACCCCCTTCCCTCAGTCCATTCCCGGTCTGTGGGTGATGGATGGACCCACTGATGATCTGGCTGGGCCCTGTGCCTAAGTGATGGGTGACGGATGGGGTTGGAACGGAACACTCTGAGCCATGTGGCCAACACACTGCTCCAAGGAGGACTTTGGAGCCAGGAGTTAATTTAAAGAAAGGAGTGGAGGAGCTCAATATCGTTTCCTTCACTGCTCAATTAGTGGAGAGGGCTGTAGGGAGCTAGAGTTTTAAAGATCCCCTTAATCATCTTCTGTCTGCCTGGCAATGTGCAGGCGTGTGGCAGGATAATTGCACCTACCCATTAACGAATGCAATTAAGGCACTGGGGCCTCCAGCACCCCCTTCTGCAATTAAGTAGCAGATGAGGGGCTCATGGGGGTGGCCTTTGAAATGAATCACTTGAAGCTAAAAACTTGGAGGCTGGAAGTCTGGACAGAGACGATTAGAGTTGATAAAATCGTGATGAGGAAGGAGAGACACATCCAATCTCAGCCTGCTCCAGCTTGAGGCTGCACTTGGATGACTATTCTTGAGGACAAAATAGAAGTTCTGCTTAATGCATAGGAGAGTCAGTATTTAAAACCCACTGATCACCACCTCCAGCCAGCCTCCTCCTCTTTGCCAAGGATATACCAGAGAGTGTTTAGATACCTGTGAATTTCTGCATATTTAATTTTGTGAGAAGCTAGACTGTCTGGCGTATTGGCAGGGAGGGTGCTAGGAGGGCACGTTCCTATCCTGGGGGTGGGGGTGGAGGAAAGGGGGCGACCTTTTGGGTGGCTCACCATATTCTCCAACATGGCAGTCCTATGTGCCCTCCTTTCCCATAGGCTATCTCTTTTAACTGAATCCAAATCCCAACAGCCTTGGAGGAAGGCCATGATCTCTTGGTAATGGAAGCCTGGAGACTTCACGTGAACCTTGGTCTACTTGACTTCCAAGTTTTCACTCACTCCACTATGCTGAGAAGCTCTGTGATACCTTGATGGCCAAGATGTTGCCCCTGTGGCCTTTGATGTCCCATGGGGTGGACTCAGAGGGACATTTTAAATGTTATTTCCAACTTTCTCCCTGCTCCTCCCTCCCCCTCTGAATTTCTGAAACAAGGCCTCTGTGGCTCCCCACATAGCTAGAGGTAGGACTTGACAGGTTGGCGAGTACCGAGGTACTGACCACTGTGCTCATCTCAAGTCAAAGGAAAAAAATGAGAAAAGAAATCCCTCTTATCTTAACTGCCTCTCGCTATTCTCTTTATATTCTCACCAATTACAAGTGCTGTGAATCATTATGCGTGTGCTGATTATCATATTCATTTAGCATCTCCACTGAAGCTCCAGGTGCTGAAGTGCATCATTGAAATGCTGCACAATGTGAGTTTGCAAGGAGAAGACCTGGTTCTATTTTGAACATTACCGCACACTGATGTCCCTGCAGGGACCCAGACAAAGGCCAGGAGACCACAGCCTGCGTCTGCCCAGGGAGCCAGCTGCCCTTTCCTTCCCGCATAAGTGCCAAAGTAGCTCTGCTTCTGCTCAGAGCTGCTCAGGGTGTGAGTGATATGTTTCCTAATCCCCAATTCTCCCATCTTATTGCCCTGGTAACTTTGCTTTAGGTTTTGATTTAGTTTTGGTTTTCTCTGTAGTCTCAGTGAGAAGCTGTTTCCAGAGAGCAATAGAAGTTGCAAGTTAAATTGTGTTAACATGGGAGCTACCTGCCAGTCACCCATTTCTTTGAGGCCTTTCTGAAGTAATACCAAGACACTTGCTGCTTTCTGTGGCCTAGATTCTTCCTGAGTTTAGGACACTCCCACATCTGCTTCTTTCCCTCCTGACTCCATCAAAGCTCCAATAAGATGGGAAGAGAAAGGGCCAGGGGTCCAGTGCTGCTTGGCCCAGATGAAGAACCCTCACCTGTCTTCAACAGAGGGAGAGCTTCTGCAGCCCCCACATCCCCTAGGATATTGCCAAGTATATAGAATGGCAATCAAGTCTTCTCTCTTTCCTTTCTCCTCCCTTATTTACCAAATATCTATTATGATCTGGCCAAGTTCCAGGGGCCCGGGACCACACAATAAATAAGCCAGTTTTCTTTCCAGTAGGAGAGACGCTCTGGTAAGGAACACATAATAACTACAACGTGAGAAGTATTTCAGGAGAAGCCAAGTAGAGGCCTCCCTTTGGGAGCTAGGAGGAGGGGATCATTGATTCTGCCTGGGAGACAGACATTTGCATTCAGTCTTGAAAGCTGAATGGGGAGGGGTAGGCACAGGCTTTCCAGGAAGAGGGAAAGCCTTAGCCAAGGCCAGAAAGGTACAGCAGACATGACATACTTGATGCCACCTGGACCCTCCTGCCTCCAAGGCTCTGCAATCATCATGCTCCACAGAGCCAACCCTAAAGTGGAGAAATGGCTTCAGCCTCCCAGACTGCAGCCCCTGAGCCAAGTGGGGGATGCTAAAGGGCTCGGGTGCACACCCTATCCTCCTCCTCCTCTTGAGGACAAGAGGAGGCATGGAGGCAGGAGGCAGCAGACATCTGCTCTGGGTTCAGACTTCCGATGGAGGGAGAGCCCCCAGCACACAAACCTTGGGTGTTAACCTGCCTAGGGAACAGTCTGGCCAAGATTTCTGTAAGCCAGAGTGAATACACACACACACACACACACAGCTGCAGGCCTGGCTCCTTGGATCCTCTCACTGCACCCACTTCCCCTTCCACAAGCAGGTTTCCCTTCACATGAAGTTGAATATCACTGATTGCCCAATGCCAAAGAGATGGCAGGAAAGAGAGCTCTCCCCAAGGGGTAAGGGGTGAAGAGCAGCAAGGTCACTGCTGACAGGTGAGGGCTGGGTTGCAGGGCTCTGCTGCTCTGCCACCCGTATTCAGCCAAGATGTGGTTAAGGATGGATCTGGGACGCAGAATACGTAAGGTGTATTCACTCCACACCCACCCTTGCTGTTTCTTTCTCTTTTCTCTTCTTTTCACTCTCTTAATTTTGAAAATTTTCACTCGTCCTCTTGCCTCTACTCTGACTTCTCTTCCCTTTGCTGGTGGTGGTGGTGGTGGTGGTGGGGATGGGGAATGGCAAGGAGGTCATGGGAGTGGGAAAGAAAAAAATGGTAGACCCTGACAGAAGCTGACACTCATAGCTAAGCCAGGTTATGCTCTTATTAGATATAAATGATTTCACAGAATACCAACCTCAGACAAGTTTACTCTGAGACCAACATAAAATGAAATGATACAGGGCCACCTAATGATTTTGTCTAAGCACAGACAAAAACAAGATCACTCTACCACCCACCAAACACCCCTTTCTTTTGGCCAAGATGAGTGACTCTATCAATATCAACTTTGTCTTCATTCTAATCGCCCCTCCTTGTAGATGAGATTTATTGAGATATTCAGTCAGAATTGTCCCACTTTCTGAAATCATCTAATCTAGGGCAACCTCTACTTACTTAGACTTTCTCCTAAGTCACCCCATCAAAGCCCATGTGCTCTAATGGGTTCTTTCTAATACTCTCTTGCAGGGAGAATGCGCCTGTAATTTCCCCACAGGGTGCATTCTCCCTCTCTGCAGTTGGAAATAATCTCACCTCGTTTAACTACAGATGTGTTCCTGGTGGTCTTTGGCTGAAGAGCATCACAGAATTGGAGATTCCACCAAGATTCATCTGAGACCCTCACTGCCTTGGACCAGGACCTTCACTCAACTCAGTAATAGTGCACACATTTTGTTGTTGTTGTTGGGTGGGGGGGATGCAGGTCCTGGTTTTTTTGTTTTCTTTGTTTTTTTTTTTTTTCAAGCTTCCCAGGTGATTATACTGTGCATCTTGGGTTTTGAGGGACTGGGGTAACAAGTCGCTTCAGGAGGCTGTAGTGGGGTCAGAAGGGCAATACCTGTACAGTACTGAACTCAGGTCTTGCACGTGGTCCTCAGGTACTATGAGCTATCATTAGTTTGCTCTCTCTGCCTTATTCATTTTGCTGTCCCTCTCAATAAATGTCTGTGGAATGACTATTGATATTACTGATGAGAGGCTGTGAATCATGTCAAACGTTATACATCTCAGATCATGCTGCCATTTTCCTCCCCCAACTATTTTCCCCTCTGACTCAGTGTTACCCCAGTCCCCAAGGTTGGAGCCTGGAGTTAGGGGCTCTGACTCATCCCAGTGCCCTGTCCCCCACCCCACACAGGATCTCTTGATACGTTTTACTTTCTGATCTCACTAAACCCGAGTTCAGACTCTTCAGATCCCATGTGGCTTAGGGGTCTCAAGCTTCCTGCTGGTCTTCTTTCTTACACAGTTCATGGTGTCTAAGAAGTTCTTTCTAGAACCTGGCCAAAACAAAACACACTCCCAGCTCAGACGCCCTCCATGGATCCTCATCACCTCCTAATGACGTTCAAACCTTTATCTTGACATTCAAGACCTTCCATAATCCAGCCCCATTTCACATATGTAGCATACAAATGTTCTACTCATTAGCCCCATAAGCATTCTTTATGCCTTCAAGTCATTGTGCTTGGCTTATGCTGATCCTGCTGCCTAGAATGCCTTTCCCAGAGTTGTATCTATATAAATTCTGCTTATTATTCAAATTTCAGCTCAAATACTACTTCCTCCATTCCTGATCACCTCAACCAAAAGGGACCATGAATCCTTTATGATCTCTTAAAAGTATCCTCCTGTTTTAATTCACTTATGACCCTTTGTCATATATCTACTGAATTGTGATGATCTTTATTCACCCTCCATCTATGTGTGACTGGAGGCATTCTGGACCAGGGGCTAAGAACCCAGGCTTTACAATCAGGAAACCCTGGAAGTATAATTACTTTTTCTTCCTACTAGTTCAGTAACCTTGGGCAAGTTTCTTAACTTCTCCGATCCTCAATTTCTTCACATGTGTAATGGAGAGAACTTTGTAAGTTTACAGTGAGGATTAAAAGAGATAGTTGTACATGTAGAATGCCTCACAAAGAACCTGACAGAAACAATAGTTATTATTATAATAACAACTGTCATTATTACTAGGTCGAACTCTCCTAGAGCATGATGCCTCAACTCGTGTGCCCACAGGTCACCACCTGAGATCTTGCTAAAATCCAGCTGTGACTCAGAAGGTCTGGGATGGGCCTGAGATTCTGCATTTCTAACGGGCTCCCAGGAGCTGCCGATGCTGTTGGTCCAAAGTCAACACTTGGAATAGTAAAGTCCTAGAGGGCAGGGCTTGTGTCTTGCACAGCAGTAGCTCTCTCACAGAATCTAGCATGGTTTCCTGCACAGAGTGGGGGCATCATCAGTTTTTAAAATGAATGCATCCTCATGGTGGTGGCAAGAGGGATTTTGCACATAGCCTTCCTTACTCAGAAGATTACACACACATACACACCACCACCACCAGCTAATCTAACCTTGCATAGGACTGAGATTTCCCAGTAGCCCAGCTGCTGTGTTTCAGAAATCAGTGCTCTGAGATGGAACTGGCTGTGCACTAACCTTACAGCCCTGATTAATTCCCTCCCTTTGTTTGCCTCATTATCGTGATTAGGTTCTGCCCGTAGCATAGCAACGGCTAATTGTAGGCTGGTTGCAGAGTGCATAATTCCCGCTATTAAAATTTTATCGAGGCTTAATTGCGCTCCTTTCTGCAGCAGCAAAGCTTCAAAGTTTCAAAAAAGAGGCAATGTGGTTAGTGGAAGCTGATTTTTTAAATCTTAGCAAGCTTCGTAAAGCCTTGCTCTGCAATATCATTGACCTTGAGATGGTTTCCTGTGGCCAGAAAGAAGCCCATCATTTATTTATTAACCCTCCACAAGGTCTGAAAACAATCCCCTGTGGCCAGGCAGAAAGCATATTATGGGTCAGATGCTATTACAAGAAAACCCCAAAGGGCAGGCCAACCAAATAGTTTGGCCATGTGGGCATGTGGGTGGGAGAGCTGCAGTTTGCATGCGGAAGTGGTGCGGTGTGCAGACAGGTGTGTCAGATGGCCCGGAGCCACTCAGTGGCCCTTCAAAACCAGTGGCAGAATCCACCGGCTTTGAAAGCAGTTTTCTAGGAACTCGACTGCCAAATTGCCCCAACCTGTGCCTAGTGATGAACCCATTAGCAGGTACTTTCTAAAAATGGTTTCCAAACCCAAGTGATCACTAGCGTCACCCAGGAGCTTGTTAGAGCTGCACACTTTCAGGCTCCAACTCAGACCTACTGATTCGGAATGGGGGCAAAGGGAAGTATGGGCTAGAAACAGCTCTTCGGGTGGTGCTGAAGCTGAGAGATATTGGGAATCACTAACTTACAGCCAGGGGAACTCTGGGAAACAAAAAAGGCAGCAGAACCAGCTGCCTCCTGGGGATCTACCCACTCACTCTGCTTAGCTTAAATGGGAACCACAAGGCCTAATGGCATGGATGGCTCTGGGTCATTTGTTCTCAAACTGCAGTGTGCGTTAGAATGACCTGGAAGGTTTGCTAAAACAAATTACTGGGCTCTACTCCCCAGAGTGTCTGATCCATTAGGGCAGGGGAGGGGCCCGAGACTTTGCATTTTTAACAAGCTTGCAGGTGATCCTGGTGATGCTGCTCTAACGACCACACTCTGAGAACCACTGCCCTAAATGATTCTCCAAATTTGGACCAAATGTCTCTGAAAAGGACTCCATTGGGTCTTTTAGTCCTTACATCATTGAGCATTGCTTTACATGAAGACTCTGTCCTTATGTCTTAGGCATCTTTCTATAATCCAGAAACAGTGATGTGTTTGTAATCAAACTTTGACCTGAGACATTATGAAGGAGAAGAATCCGGGCTCCTGGATTTAAACACAGTAGAATACAGATGAATCCACTACTGCTTTACCCTTATTAAGTCAAGCAAGGCTTTTAAAAGGAGGTGGGAATTTGGGCACTGCTTAAATGAAAGGCAAGTTATTTGATGGGTTGACCTCAGGCTGGGAAAGGCTTTAGATAAGGTGCAATAATGTAATTATGGTGAGTAAATGGAAAATAACCATGAGCACATTTTATAGAGAGGAGATAAATTGAGGGAAGGGGAATGGTGAGAGAGCGCGGGTTGCAACTCAAAACCTCAGAGGCCAGACAGTAATAGAAATGAGTGAGGTAGACAAATCAAATTAAAACTGTGGTTCCAATTTAAACAAGACAATATGGAATGGCAGGGCCTATGGTAATGTGGAGAGCCCTGGCCTTTCTATAAGGGGAGCCTCAACTCAACTCTTCTCTGTTGTTGCCATGGAAGAATATGGGCCCAGGAATTGCTTGCTCTTTCAAATTTTCAAGAGAAGCTGGGAATCTGAATTCTAATGTGAGATTTCTGTACTTTAAAAAACTGAGCCCCAATCAAAATGTCTGTTGGCTATCAGTTTATAACACTAAAGAGTTTAGATTCTACTTCCTAGATCTTGATACACTAGAATGCTTCTGTAGGAACTTGGCATATTTTTTGCTTTTGGGGGATAAGGGTTAGTTATTA
Organism: Pteropus vampyrus; assembly: GCF_000151845.1. Lineage (NCBI taxonomy): Eukaryota > Metazoa > Chordata > Mammalia > Chiroptera > Pteropodidae > Pteropus > Pteropus vampyrus. Next base: position 15,006,689 of record NW_011888796.1, on the reverse strand, counting down.
AGAGAAGAAAACAAAGAGTAAGAAAGAGAAGAAGGATGAAATCATGGAATACATTGTAAAAAAGAAGGAAACTATTTAGAAGACGCCTGAGGGATTACATAGTCCTATCCTCTACATAGAGAATACCTCGCCTGTACAACATCCTGGTGTGGTATACTATTAATTTGGTTGTCCTTGTGGAGTCCCTCCTACAATGACTCTGGGCTTGGCCAATGGGTCATTAGCAAGTATGATGCAAGCAAAGGCTTGATAAATCCTTGCATATTGGAATGTGGCCTCTTGGAATGTTTACTTTTGGGATCCAGCTGCCATCTAAAAAGGTTAGCCATGTGGAAAGACCATATGCAGAGAAAGAGAGGTCCCTGCCTTTCAGCTGTCCTTGCCAAGGTACCAGGCATGCAAGTGAAGCCATCTTGCACTGTCTGATTGCAACCGTGTGGGACCCCAAGAGAGACAAGCAGAAGAATCGGCCAACTGAGCCTCAGTTGACCCAGAGTCATGAGGAATTATAAATCAGTGGTTGTTTTCGGCCACTAAGTTTTGGAGTACTTTGTTACACAGTGAAAATTAATGGAAATACCTAGTAAGCAATTGGCCTATGAATCAGATAGGATTCTGTGGTGCAATAAAAAACAAATATTTGGTCTTTGTCCCTGGTTCCTGCCATGGAACTTCTAAAACCCTTGGCATTCCCTGAATGATACTATCTTTTGTATGCCAATGAGATGACTGCTGGCTGGGAACCCCTGGATAGCTTCAGGATGGGGGTGGTCACCAGAAAGATCAAGTAGACAAGCATAATTAGAGGGTTGGAACTTAGAGCCCTACCTCACCCCACCTTCAGGCAGGAGAGAGGGGCTGGAGATTGAGTTTAGTCACCAGTGGCCAATGATTTAGTCAATCATGCCTATGTAATGAAATCTCCGTAAAAACCTCCAAACAGCAGGGTTCAAGGTGCTTCCGGGTTAGTGAACACATGGAAGTGTTCGCACACACCCATACCTTGCCCTATGCATCTCCCAAGTTATATTTTTTATGATAAACCAGTAAACATAAGAAAAATGTTTTCCTCAGTTCTATGAGCCATTCTAGCAAATTATCAAACATGAGAAGGGGGGTTATGAAAATCTTGGATTTGTAGCTTGTTGGTAGAAGTATGTGACTGATGTCTGAAATGGGTACAGTCTTGTGACACTGAGCCCTTAACCTATGGGATCTGATGCTAACTTCAGGTAAACAGTATCAGAATTGAATTGAATTGAATTTTTGGACACCCCGCTGAGGATTTGAGAACTGTAGAGATTCTGTTTGGCTGGAAGTAACATCTGAGCCACAGTGACTTAAACAAGTAAGGGGTTTATCATGCTCATGTAATGAGACATCAACCTGTGTTTCGTTGGACAGAACCAGCTGCCCCAAGGAGGGCCGGGGAAATGTGACTAACATCCCAAACAAAATAGGAGTTTTGGCTAGTAAGAAGGAAGGAGGAATGGGTATATATCTTGCAGTGTTTGCCACTACCTGCTTCTGCTAGGAAAAGAAACATCTTGTGTTTTTCTCACGATTTTCCCCTTCTCTACTAAATTTAGCCATAAAACCACAGGCCCAGCAGCCCCAACAGCCAGCACATATTCATCCCATGCTTGAAGGGAAAGGTCTCTGTCTCAATTTAAGGGCTCAGCATTTCGTATTTGTCTGTCTGTTTCTTCCAGTTTCATTTCATATGAAGCTGATTGATTTTGAACTTGATTCAGCCCATTGATATCACCACTACTGAGAATAGGTCTTAGGGCAAGCAACTTTAAATTTGAAGCAATGGAGATGAGCAAACATTTTCAAATGAACATCTCTTCTGCAAACCTTAGCAGACTTCCAGGATGTTTGGCACAAAAGAAGAGGCCATGAAGGAGCTAAAAATAAAGTCTGCAGTTTACATAGTTAGCCGGTGGCCATTTCATGAGTTAGAAGTGCCTTGGTGGGAGTGGGAGAGAGGCAATAAAAGAAAATGAGATTGAAATTCACTCATTTTCTTTCTTTTCAGCAACTTCTTGGAAGGAGGAAATGGAGATAAATGAGACATAAAATAACAGAACTTAGACTTGGAAATGCTCTTAGAAATAAATTATCCAACATTTTACCCAATTGAAAATAGTAATAGCTAATATTCGTTGAGTGTTTTCTACATGCCAAACATTATACAAAATAATTTACTTGCATTCTTTAATTTTACCCTCACCACATCTCTGTCCTACTATTTTAACATCTGTTTTATAGGCATCAAGTTAAGTAACTTATTCAAGGTCGCAGTGAGTAATGGCAGGAACAAAATTCCTGGTTATGTACTGCCTCTCCTTAGTTCTTTCTATCCCATCCCATGACAACTTCTGCCTCACCACTCCTGGCGATCCACTTCTCTAGACAACTCCTTACTGGAAATCTTGGTTGCTCAAAAACCCACTCTCACTCATGAGTTAAGCTAAAGTCTGCTTTTCTGGAACTCTTGCTGTCTGGTCTGCCCATCAAAGTAATACGTAGGCCAGTCAGTCCCTCTGCTCCATGAGAGTCTTCCAGTATCTGCACTCCACAATCATGCATCTCTGAGCCTTTCTCCTCCAAACTAAACATCTACAGCCATTCTAACCCTTCCCCAGAAAACTATCCTATAGGCTGCACTTCTTCCTCAATATATACTGCAAATTCAAACTTCTATAGACACAAGACTAGTAATGAAAATAAATAAAGCGGGACAGGTACAGTAAAATTTCATGGCCTTGTCACTCTTTTATTTTCCTTCTTTTCATAGCGACATGGATACAGAGATGTTTTTCTCTGCAGATTCAATGATAAAAAGCAACTAATCCTCATTCTCGCTGCTGGGGGACAACAGGGAGTGGTGAGCACTGTGACAAACTGGCAACGACATGCTTGATCTAAAGGAAACAGATAGCACTCAGATCCCGCCAAGTGTTGTCACTAAAAAATGGTGCCAGATCTTCTGAACTTTTCAAAAGTTGCTGGAAATCTGGGTTTCTATTTTAAAACTTTTGATTTTTGTCAGATCGGATTTTTTTATTTTATTTTATTTTATTTTGTTTATTTATTTTTTTACAGCATTCTGTAAAGCCAAATAAAATGAGGTCTGCAGACTGGATCCAGCCCCTGGGCTTCTGGTTTACAACTACTGTTGTTGTCCACCAGTTAGAACCAATATCCTGATGAAGGCTGGCCAGTCCTGAAGACAACAGACCCCTCACCTTGCTTGACCAAAACATCATGCTTCTAGGAATGCAGACTAACTTTCCAATAGCTTTTTCTAGTGGCTGTGTCATATTATACTCTAAGTTCACATGGAACTGTGGCCAAGTGAATAACTTCAAGTCTTCATGTAAAGTGTTGTCCAGCTTGACCCCTCCAGCCATCTTGTGCAATGATATTTTGAACCTTGTTACATGACCGTAGATTGCTAAGTCTGAACTCTCAGCTCTGGTCTGGAATTTCCAGATTGATTCCTGATTGAACTATATGTTTGGCCCTGGGTCTCAGTTTCCCCTAGGGAAACTGAGCTCACAGCCACACCCTGCAGCCAAGAGTAGTGTGACCCCGGCCCAATACCTGTCCTAGCACCTGGCTCTTTGCCTGTGGTCTGAGACTTAATTCCTGCTTGTCTGAGAGGACATGCATTGTGCCAGGCACTCTCCTTGGCCCTGTAGCATCCATTATCTCTCTTAATGGTGAATCCACTTACTTCCACTGCCATCTGGTCCACATTTTTCAATTGACCTTTTTTGATTATCAAGGAATTTATATTATTCATGCTCTTCCTGCCTCGTTATTGTGAGTAATTGAGAGCAGGGATCTGAGCTATTCAGCAACCTGCACAAAGCCAGCAGTACACGCTCACTCAGATTCCCACTCTTTTTGTGAAATCTTTGTGAAATAGCTCACTATTTTCATGGGGTTGTTGTGAGGGATCTATTTATAGATGTTAAGTGTTTATAATGGAGCCAGGTATGTGGTGCGCACTCATGAATGTTAGTTTGAAGCAGTAGCAGGCAGAGAGCTCATCCTGGTCATTTCCTGGTCTAGCCCCCAGTAGCCAAAGAGAGACACCTCTTCTCTAAGGAAATGTCACAAATCCCCTACCATCAACAAGCTCAACAGCAGGCAACCCGAGTTGTTTTTATGACAAAGGGAAAGATTTGACTCAAGTGATTCACATGGCCCAACGGATGGCTTCTGAAAGACCCAGGCCTGACTACTGCCTCTGCCAAATACTTGTTGTGTTACTTTGGGCCAGTTGTTTAACCCCTCTGAGCCCAAAGTGCTCCATCTGTAAAACTGGGTTGCTAATATGTAGCTTACGGAGTTATGGTGGGGTTAAAGGAGATTTGTAGTAAAACACCACCACATGGTAAGCACTTGGTACAGTAATGATGATGAAAATACTGAGGTGCACTCTATCATTGGCCCTTCCCAGTGAGCAAAAGCAGCCTTCCTTTTTTCCTGCCAGATCGGCAAAAATTAAGTTACAAACTTATTGCTTGGTTGTTGTAAAAAATTTCAAACAAGTGACACAGGCATTTATAAAATAAAAAGTTGGAGTCCTCTGCACTCCTGCCTACTTTCTAGAGAGAGCCACTGTTAACTGTGGTGTATGTCCTTGCTGATGTTTTTCTACACACACATGCAATTTTTAAAGCAATATTAGGATCATACTATATATACTCTTCTGCAGCTTGCTTCTTCCTATAAGATTTTCATGGCCTTTTTTTCCAAGTCAGAGTACATGGAGCGAGTCCAGCATTATAGGCTGAACTGTGTCTCCTAAAATTCTTATGCTGGAGCTTTAACCCCTAGTATCTCAGTGTGTTACTGTTTTTGGAGATAAGGCCTTTAAACAGGTAATTAAGTTACAAAGGGCCATTTGGGTGGGCCCTAATCCAATATGACTGGTGTCCTTTTAAGAAGAGGAAATTAGGACACAAACAGAGACCTCAGACACTTGCATAAACAGAGAGATGACCAGTAAACACATAGCAAAAAGAAGGCCATCCACACATCGAGGAGAGAAGCTTCAGAAGAAACCAACTTGCTGACACCCTGATCTCAGACTTCTAGCCTCCAAACTTTGAGAAAACAAATTTCTGTTGCTTAAGGCCCCCAGCCTATGGTATCTGTTACGGCAGCCTTAGATTAGTCCTAGATAACTAATGTATCCAGCCTCTCATAAGTCACAGACACAGAAATGTGTTTGTTGATAAACTTTTAGGTTGCTTACAGTTTTATGCTATTACTAAAGTGCTTCAGGTAATATCCTTGCAATGTGCCTTTTGCATATACGTGAGGATATCTGTAGGCTCTTTTCCCATATGATATGCACATCTTTAAAAAAATGTTTAAATTAGTTGTACCAATGGAAACTCCAACAGTATAGGCAAATTTCTGCCTCCCTTTTCCCCAAAAGCATAATTTTAAGGACTTATATTCTGTGGCCACAAAACATAATTAAATTGATAGTCCATAAAATATGACACTCTTGACCTTGGCTTTGCTCTGGCCTATTCTAAAAACTCGGCCCCATCAAGCCACCTGCAGAAACATGCAATTTTCCTGAATGGAGAAAGCTCTCACCACACTTTATAGTCCCTTCACAGTGAAAGCAAACTCAATAAGAACAAAGAGACATGCTGCAAACAAAAGTATTGATTTTAATTTTTGAAGAGTATAAATAGATTTGAATCGCACACAGTGTATTGAATTCGGGGATAAAATATTTCATGACAATCTGCCAATATATTTGTCTTCTCATCTTTCAACAAATAGGAATGGGGGCTGCAGAAATGGACAGAGGTTGACAATGCCACTCAGGTAAGTGGCGTTATTTTGAGCTGAGTTGATGCATCTGACTAGCCTTTCGTTTAGAAAGAAAAAATCAGAAACGAAACCATCTTCTGTGGTGGAGTGAACTTGTGGGTGCCATGGCCAGGTCCTTCCTGGAGAGTATAAGGGAATTCCCCAAACTCGAATGGCTTGGCTTTCCCTCTCCCTTGCTCTTACTCTTTTATATGTATGGATGTGCAAAAAAAAAAAAAAAAAAAAAAATTTATTAAACAGAAGCCATGACTTATTGGCCACTTGGAGGATGTGTAGAGGAAGAGTGGTCATTCTGCATAGTGGCCTACTGGTTTGGTGCTAGTGTGAGAGAAAAGGTTGCTGTCAGTTGAAATACTTCTGGTCATTGATCTTTGTACCTATCTGTCTCCCACCATGGACCATGGGTTACTTGGGAGCAGAAACCATCAAATCCATCTCTGCTCACAGCCCAGCATAGGTCCTGGGCACTGATCCTCTGCTCATCTCTTGACACACTGTTGAGATAATCTCATCCAGTTTATGACCTAAAATACCATCAAGAGGCTGACAACGCACAAATTCATGTCTCGAGCCTAGAACTCTCTCCGTATCATAAATTCTAGCATTTATATCCACCCTACTCAAAACTTCCACTGGCTCCCAATTTAACACAAAATTAAAGCTAAATTCTTTGCCATGGCACAAAAAGCCCTATCTGATCTGCCCCTTCCTTGCCCACTTTCTCTCTCTGACCCCTTCTTCTACTTCTCTCTGTCTCACCCACCCTAGTCAGCCACAAAAGCCTCCTCTCTGTTTCTTGAATGTGAGAGTCATCTCTCCCTTAGAGTCCTGGCTGTTCTCCCTGCCTGGAAGTCTTCCCCAGGTGTTCGTGCTCACTCGGTGCCTCCCGTAAGTCTCCGTTCCATCCTTGCCTTCTCAGACAAGCCCTACCCTGACCATTCTACTGCAAATGAACCCTCTGCATTCCCACTCTGCTTCCTCTGCTTTATCTTCCTTCATAGCATTTATCATCGTCCAGCATGCTCTATACTTCACTTGTTGTTTACTTCTTCCCTCCCAGGACGTAAGTCCACAAGGGCAGGGATTCCTGCCTGTTTTGTTCAGCATTGAGTCCTCCGCACTTAGAAGAGGGCATGTAGCAGGGGTTCAACAAAGATTTGTTTTGTGAATAAATACATAAATAGCTGTTGGTACACTTTTCCTATCGTACATTTATGTCATTCAAAATTCAAAAGGTACAAGATTTACAGCAAAACGTCTTTCTCTGCCCCCTGTCTACCCAACCGCACTTCAGTTCTTCTCCTCAATGGCCGCTGATAAGTTTCTTTTCTATCCTTCTAGGATTTATATCTATGTATCTATTAGCTAGCACTGGTTTTTAATTAACACGGATACTTGAAGGTATTCCGTATCAGCACATAAGAACTTCCTCACTCCTTTTTACAATAACATAGCATTTCATGGTATATGTAAACCTTAAAATGATTTAACCTCAATTAATAGATATTTAGGTTGATTTCAATCCCTCGATAATCCAAACAATGCTGGAACGTTGTTTATAGGTTATTTTCATCACTGTAGTATAGTACATTTTAAAAATAACTGAGCTTTTAAAATAAAATTTTTAATAAATGAACTTTTGGCCCAATACCATGTTTATGAGGACTGAGTCCTCCCCATTCCTCCAGCCAGGGCTAGACATCTCATTCCGGGAGGGGCTTTTGTTCAAACCCAGCTGAAAGTAACAGCAGCAGTTCATCGGATGCTTGCTGGACAGTAGGTATCATTCGAAGGACTTTACTTAATCCCACTTAATCCTCTATTGGAGAGGGATTAGTATCTCCATTTATAGTTGAAGAAACTGAGGATCAGAGTGGTTAAGTAATTTACTTGCCTGAGGTTAAACAGTAAAAATCAAAAGCAAGATTCTTTTCCAGGTCTCTTACCTTACACTTAGCCTCTCTGTGCCTCAGTTTTCTCAGTCATAACATAGGGATGATAATAGTGGTTATTTCATAAAGTTGTTCTGAGTGTGGAAAAGGAGTCAGCAAGGAATGGAATGGATCAGAAATAGGTGGGAAAAGAGTTCGAGGCAGGTCTCCATGAATGTTTAAGAATAGACAGTGTTTCTCAAAGTGTCATCAAGGGACACCCACATTAGCATCACTTTGGATGCTTATTTAACATGCAGATCCCTGGGACCCTTCCTAGATTTCTTCAGGAGTGGAGCCTAGGGGTCCATATGTTAAACCAGCATCCAGGTGATTCTGATGCAACGTTGAAATTTGAAAATTTCAGGCCCTAGGGTGCGTGTGTGTGTGCGTGTGTGTGTGCGTGTGTGTGTGTCTGTGTGTGTGTCTGTGTGTGTGTGTGTGTGTGTTTACTGTAGCTTTATCCAGATAGCCCTACTGTGGCTCTATCAAAAACCTCTCTTCACCTTTCCACCTCACTCCGCACATATGTTATGTTTTCTTCGTCACCTGCATACCCACTAATCTATGCAAAAGTGATTCCTAGACTCTAAACCTAGAATTCTGTGTGTGTTTCTGATTTCTTTTTGTTGGGGGAAAAAAGAAAAAGCAATAGATGGCCCACAAATTATGTGAAGCTGGAGTCTTAAAGGTACAGGGACCCATCTGGCCTCTGGTGTAAAGATCACCCAGTGCTCCTGGGTCTCCACGGTCACTCTGGTTCCCTGAATCTTAGGGTTAGTTCTGACGACCCAATACTGTCTGCAAACTAAATAGGTGGTGAAAATTTAAGTAAACAATATTTATTAACGTTATGATCATGTTTGGCATTTTCTATTACTAAATGATCTGGTACACAGATATTATTCACTTAAATAATCAATCACTGTCAACAAATTACAGGATGCAGAGAATGAAATTAGCAAAGTGAACTACGGATATAAAATTCATTTGAAATTCAATTTAGTGACAACATTAGCTTTCAATTAGTCTGCCCAACTGTTTGAACATCTTCCTTTTGCCCCAATTTTTTTTTTTTAATAAATGTAATTAACCTTTTTACTGTTCAATTGCTGTTGGGTGCAACAATATCATTATTACATGGCTTCTATTGTTTGAGAATGACATAATTAAATGGTGACTTGAGATGAGGACATCAGGGCAGTCCAGGGGCTATTTCTATATCTTCTACTCCTGACTAAGGGGTGGGGAAACAAGAGGGGTCCAAGCAGTAGGACTGGGAGTGCATTTGAGCTGAGGCTGCCACAGTGAACATCTAATATTGCTGCACTGCCTCTGAATTCTCAAAGAAACCTTCCCAAGACCTGTCTCACACTCCAGATCCCTCATTCCCTAGTCCACATGCAGTGGTTTGCATTTCACGTTTTCTGCCTATTCCCCAAAAATTCTGCCCCTTCCCCCGCTATCTGACACCTTTAATCCAGTCACTCTAGCTGGAGAGCTGGAGTCCCTTCAGACTCCTGCCTCTCCCTGAGCTCCCACAGATAATGAGTCATGTCAGTCCTTCACATCTTCTTCCAATGGCAGCTGCTACTCTCTCTTGCTGTCTGTGCCTGCCACAAGCAGTCTGGGTCCTCATCTACACACCCTTCTTGTTCGACTGCCTTGTTACGTCCTTGCCTCTACCCCACAATCCACCCCGCACACTTCTGCCAAGCTTTAACAAACCACTGCCACCAGACTCAGTACCCTGCCACCCTTCTCCACCCACCCATCCTCCTCCTTCACCACCCACCATGGCCTCACCCATTCCACTTGCCTCTGTTTCCTGCCTGTACCGAGGCTGCTCTTCAAATCCGTCTCCTGCTTGCCTCCAAACAGGCCTTGTACTTTCCCGCCCTCACATCTTTGCTCATGCCAGCCACATTGTCTGGGGGCGGGGGGCGGGGGGGAGAGAGACCAACAACAACAAAGAAACTTTTCTATTTCTCTTTTTTAAAATCTTCCTTAACCAGGCCCAGCTCAAATGCCACATCTGCCATTAAGCCTTCCTGGCCACTCACCAGGCTCTGAAGATCGGTTTCCTTCAAATGGCTCAAGCATTTATTATCTGGGATGTTCCTTTTGATCCTTAATAACATGTTTTGTGATTTTCCTCTGCATTCTCAGCCGAATAGTACATACTTTGAAAGCACGGACATGCCTTGTGGTTCTCGTTTCTTGTAGACAGCTTTGCCTAATGGGTAAAGCCGTTTCGAAGCCTTTCCTCAAAAAGGACAACACCAGTTTCCTCCTTCTCCTATGTACAGGGCTGTCTTGAGGTGGACAACTCAGCTGCGGTGAGAGCAGGCAGCTTGGGCCTTGCAGAGGTGCATAGTGGGCAGTCTGGCAGGATTTCAGTAAGGCAGGCAGGGACCAGCACTACAACATATGGACATCTTGCTTGTTCTGGAAAGCTGCCTCATGTCAGCTGCACCTGAGATGGTGTTGGTTCTGAACTGCATCCTGGCTGGTACAGATGTCCCCTCCCCCAGCATCACTTCAGAGTTGCCCCTGCTGCTGAGAGAGGTGGGGAGTGGTCATGTTGGCAGATGGATGCAGCCTCACATCCTCCCTTCATGAGGAGCCCAGGAGAAATAGTCACATTTAGATATTAGGAATCTTCTCTCCTTTAGAGCCTGGTAGCAGAATTCTGCAGGACTCTGTGGAGAATTCTTGACATCCTAAAGGGGGTGGCCCCAGTGCTAAACTTGTCCCCTGTTAGTTCTGAGGGTAAAAAGAAACAGCCGCACTAATCTCTGAGCTATAGCTTCCCTCCCTTCATGCCCAAGACCAAACAATTTCTCTCTACATTAGCTAGCTACCACTTATGTGCCAAGAGTTGTGCCAAGAGCTCTTTACATTTATCTCATTTAATTCCCACAGCACCCCTATGAAGAAAGGTGGTTTCTGTTTTAGAGATTAGAGGTCTGAGGCTGGGAGAAGTTAGCAAACCCACCTGACAAGCAGAGCTAGGTCAGAAATCAAGCTGGGTCTAAATCTCCCCTTCCAACCACCACCCTGACCTTACCTCTCCCAGGAGTTCTAAAACCCCATTTCCTCTGGGAAGCCTCCTTCACCAGTTGCCTAGATTATAAGATTGCCCCAACTGTCCCAACAGCATGAGGTACTCTGCCTGACCTGTGTACTTATGAAATGTGTGACTTTGGTGATCACCGTACCATGTTCCCTGTGGGCTGACACAGCATTTGGGCTGGAGCCAGGTGTCCTACCTCCAAAGGCATCAAGGCATGAAATGAGAGTCTAGGTGGGTCTCAAGTCACTGTGACAATTGAGCTACCTTCTCCCCCAGCTCACACACGCTTTGGAATACTCTCTGAGATAAAGCCAACAAGACAAGCTCCTCTAGGCCCTTTCTTGGTTTTAAGTTCTGGGTTAACATGTGCTTGATGCCTCAGTAAAGGACTTTATCTTTCTGTACCTTAGTTTCGTCCTCTGTAAAATGAAGTCACCATTCTCTACTTCATTACTTGAGGTGTAAATGAAATACATTTAAAATACATTAAATACCTAGCACTGTGTCTAGCATATTGTGGGTTTCCCACTAATGTTGATTTCTTTCAGATCCCAAATAAGTAACCTGGAGCGTAACTGTGCTTGGGAAAGTGAAGTCTAAGTAATGCCCAAATCACAGGCAGTGCTGCTGGTTTTAAAGATTTACGGACCTCCTTTGTTCACTTAATTTTAGGTTAAAGATCACCTTATCAAATCAGTGGCTCCTTTGTACTCAACAGAGGGGAGATGGTGTGGCAGGAAGAGCTTTAGAATTTGGGCTTGAATCTTGCTTCTGTCACTTATTGGCTGGGTAGTCTCTCTAGGCCTCCACTTCCTCATCTTTAAAATGGAAATAATAATGATACCTCTCGAATTTGGTGTCATGATTAAAGGAATAGTGTTGGGCCTGGTGCAGCTATTAGTAAGAGCTCGAAAATGGCCACTGTTGTCATTACCAGAAAAGTTCTTTGAAGTCTTCCTGAGATGTACCAAGTTACTTGCTAGGAGCTAACCATTTCTTTTGCATAAGCCATGGTCCAGAGATCTGACTACCTAATTGTGTACGCACGGAGAGCTAAAGATGAATACTAATCTAGAGTTACAGTCCTGGTCTGTGTATCTACCCAGCTGTTTCCTTCTCACAACCACTTTTCTCTTTGGAAGTTTCAACCTTCAGCTAGAAGAAGTAGCAAAAGCATAACCAGTGTTCCTGGGCCTTTAAAATGCCTCTGCTTAAAACTCTAGAATCACCAGAGGCGCACTCTAGTTTTCCTCAAACCCCAGCTCGTTCCATGGGAAACATGAAGAAGAATAGCTTGTTATGCTCTGTAGGGGAGCTCCCACAGGAGCATCTAGGACAGTGGCTCCAAACTCCGCTACACATTGGAATCACCGGAGCAGCGGTCCCTAACCTTTTTGGCACCAGGGACCGGTGCTCCTATGAGAATCCAATGCCTGATGATCAGAGGTGGAGCTGAGGTGGTGATGTTAGTGCTGGGGAGCAGCTGCAAATACAGATGAAGCTTCTCTTGCTTGCTGGCCGCTCACCTCTGTACAGCCCAGTTCCTAACAAGCCACAGCTCAGTACCAGTCTGTGGCCCTGGGATTGGAGACCCCTGAGTCCTGGAGAGTCCTGACCCCAGAATTCCAATTGATTGATTGCCAGGGCACAGGGATTTTTAAAAGTTCTCCAGTTGATTCCAATGTGCAACAAAGATGAGAACCACCGAAACAGGAAACCCTCAAGCCTCTTAAGTGAGACTAGTTACCTTAACCTAATTTGCCTGCAGACTAAACCCGCCCTTAACTAGGAGTCAGGAAACTGGCTCATTCATTCATTTATTCAAGTATTATTGCTTCTAATGATACCTCCAGGGCTCTTTCCCTGCTCAAATCAGTAGAGGAACTTCATCTAACACTCAAAGCCCTTGTACTTAATCTTTCTGCAAATCACTTGTTTTTCTTCACATCTGAATTTCTTGAGGGTAAAAACTGGGCCTTATTCCCAGAGCCAAAAATTTTAAGTGAGGGAATGCATGTATAAATGTATGAATGAATGAATGAATGAATGAATGAATGAACAGTGGGAGTCCAAGCTCAGAAGGGAGGCAATATCACAGAGAACATGGGATCTGGAGAAGATAGGTTTGGGCTCAGATCCCAGTTCTGCTACTTTACTAGCTGAGCTGCTTTAAGCAAGTTACTCAGTCTCTCTGAACCCTACTTTCCTTATCTATAAAATGAGGATAGTAAAATCCTGATAGTGCTATTATAAGGAAGAGATGATATAATTCATCTAATGTGCTTTGCTTGGTGCCTGGAACATAGTAAATGCCCAGTAGATGTTAGTATTATTAGAATGGGCAGGGGGCTGGTGTTAGAGCTTCTTGGTCATTCAAACAGGAAGCTCCATCCTGAGCCCTAAGTGTGCCGGTGAAGCAGCTCCCCCGGCCCTGGGTAGGGTGCCTGGAGGTGAGCAGTTGTTCTGCCTTTTAACCCCCTTACTGCTTTGTGTCAATTACTGGGCAGGTGTGGGCAGCGGCTGTGACTGGGCCGCGGCTGCTGTGGCCTGTCAGCCCCCTGTCAGACTTACCCTGAGGGCAAATACGGCTCCAGCTTTTCCCAGCGAAGCCTCTGGAGCAGCTCCTCAGCTACTGTCCTGGTTTTCCCTCTTGTCTCCCTCTGTACTTTGGCAGTTCCAGCCTTCTGCACAACCAGGGCTAAAGACCAGGCACTGAGGTTCCCTTCCCCAAAGATCAAGTTACAGAGTACATTCTCTGGCTCCACCTTGAAAAACATCAAAGGCTTGAGCAAAAGCAGTCTGCCTGGGGATGAGGAGGCAGCTGCCTACTTGGTATGATTCCAGGGTGGCTGGAAAAATCCCTCAAGCCCCAAATACTTTCCTGCTGTAAGGTTTAACCTCCACCATTAGAGACCCAATCTTATCATTTGAAGCAGCAGATCTCAAAGCGTGGTTCCCTCAGCAGCAGCAGTATCTGGGAGCTCCTTAGAAATGCAAATTATCAGGTCCCACCCCAGATCTCCTGAATCAGGATCTGGGGGAGGCAGTATCTGTGTTTAACACACACTGCAGGTGATTCTGATGCTTTGGTAACCCCACTGAAGGGAGGATGTTTTCCAGGAGGGGTAAAACTCATCAGTGTGATAGTTCAGATTTATCGCTCAGCTTGCCGGGCTGTGAGGAGATTGGGACAGGGATGGAGAGAGGGGCAGGAAGGTCTTGTCTGGCTAGTGCTGCAGTCAGACATAGGTAAGACTCCTAGCTCTGCTTTCTAGTTGTGGCCCTGAGCAAATTATTTAATCTCTTCAGATTTGTTTGCACCACTGTAAACTTCAGATGGTACAACCAATTCAAAGGGCCAGAGATGAAATAAGATATATAAAGAAGTATACTTGCACACAATAGGTGCTTAGTGAATGCTAATATCCTCTCCCAACTCACCCCCCACCTTGTTTCTCACAGGGAAGAAGTCTGGTTGGAGTGCCATGCTGGGGAGAGGGTCTTACAGATAGGGAATTGTGGATGTGGATGGGATGCTGAGACAGAGAAGGAGGCACAGAAATAAGAATAGGAACTCCATAATTCCCCTCTTCTGGTTTCCTCTGTTTTGCAGGGTCCCAGTGGCCTAGTCTCATCGCCATCCTTCCTAGATGCTGGGTGGGGCTGAGTCTTTCCTTACGTTTCGCCTACTTCATTCTAACCTCTTTCCTGCACATGACTTACAGGTCTAAATGTTTCCTGCAGGAAGATGACTGGTAGAAATAGAGAAGTAATGAGCTTTTCTGTAACTTCGGGTCTTTAGGATTAAGAAGAGAGCCAGCAGTTGACACAGAGTCCACCCTGGAGATCTGACGCTTGCCCAGGCATTGCCAGGGCCTCCCAAGGAGCCAAAAGGCAGGCAGCGGAGAGCATCTCAAGAGAGGCAGATGTGCCCCTGGAAAAACAGATGTACATGCACCAGAGCAGCCTGCTTCCCTTTCTTTTACAGCCTGTACATGCATCTTGAGCCTTAGATGGGAGAACAAATTAAGATCTCAGTCTCACTAGGCAGTCTCACATGATGTGGTTCTGGAGTAATGACACCCCAATTTCCCTAGCTCACCATCACCAGGAATTCCAGAATCAATGTTTCATAATTAGTTTAAGAGTTTATCCCATTCACATCTCCATTAAGCTCTGTTGTGGGCTTTATAGTCAGTCAGCCTGGATTCAAACCCCAGCACTACCATTTGTTAGTTGTTATGTTCTGGGTTAAATATTTAACCTCTTCGAGTCTCGCTTTCTGCCTTTGTAAAATAGAGACAGAGATTATATATTTGTGTACTGTGTATATATATTTATAATTATTTCAAGAGTTAAAAATATGCAGTGCTATTTGGATTCCTTATGAACATATCCCCCCTGCCTTTTTAAATGAACATATTTCTTTAAAGCTGCAGAAAGAGTGGAAGGAGTAAGGACTGAAGTGAATGGTTGTGATCAAAGATGGCTGTATGTTTCCACTAGGACTCTAACTTGGGTGGACTTGCAGACGCCACTGGCACACACCACTGGCACACTGCACTGTCAGGGTTGTGGAGGAATCCAAGACTGACTCCAGTCTCAATAGACAGAGTGTGTGGCTGAGCAGAAATGTCTGCTCCAATCTGGGCAGGGGGCCTGGGCACATGTGCAACCCACATTTGCCATTTCTGCTTTAGTTGCCTCCTCCCTGAAGGCAAAAAGTCAGCCTGTGACTGTTGCAATTACCGGCAGTGGAATTATAGAAGGCATTACCTGGGATCTTCAAAGGCTCACACTGAAAGAGTACCTTAGTCTCTTAATGGAACACTGTCTCCTGGTATCATTTTGGAAGGTTGGAGCTGTCCCCAGTCACAACACACCTCCTCTTGATCTTCATGATGAAAGTCCTTAATATAGACTGGTGAGGAGAGAAAGAGAAGAATATTCTCTCTGTAGTGGCAGGAGACAGATGTGGGGTAGGCTGTACAGATCCTGAAGCCCATTTTGTCAGGGGAGGTGAGGACTAAGGGGTGGGTCAGACCTGGAGAACCCAAACACCCGGCGGCACCTGAACCCCAGCCCCTTGGCCACGCAGGGAATCAGCAGGAAGTCTGCAAGACACACAGGCATTTTATAATATTAATCCGCTAGATCTTTTTCTTCCTGATAATCTCTCCCTCTACATCTGTGGAAGCACTTTGGAAAGCAGCAGCAGTGTATCTGTGCAGAGTGTCCACGTGAGGTGCCAGGGCAGGCCACTGGCCCTTTAGAACAGCAGGTACCATGCCTGGGGCCTGAGGGATTCTGAGGGACCATGAAAAGGTTTTGATTTTAGTATTTTTTGAAACTACAAGAAAAAATGAGCATAACAATGAATATAGAATAATGCATCCAGTTGCAATTTAATCTGTTTTTATACCAATGCAATCATAACCTATAATTTTTTATTTTTTTTTAATTTTTATTTTTTGTGGTGGAAACAGCCCACAAAGGTGAAAGTGCCCAGGGCCCAGGGAAATCATAATGCAGCCTGAGCATGCGGTATGAAAGGGATTTGAACGGGGTCTGGAGGCGGAGCTGTGGTCCCACTTAAAACCCTGTTGACCCTGTGACCTTGAACAAATCATTTATCTGGGTTTGTGGTTTTCCCATGGTCCAGTGTCCTACAAGTCAGGAGAGGACTGAAGGCTCTTCCTCTCCCCTTCCTCTCATCCCAGCTCTAAGGAGTTAGCTGTGAGCTGTGTGAACATGTGTAAACACGCACTAGCTGTATAAGAGGTCAGATTCTCATTACCTAGAGGGAAGGTGGAGACCCACATGCTCATCCTTCGGGGCCCAGCTCAAGTCACTCCCTCATCACCAACATTCCAGAATAACTCACTGCTCCCTCACTGAGCTTCTGCAGCCTGGACTGCCAGACATAATCCATCCAGGGATGACAGCCTGCGCATTTCGATCCTTTCTTCACAATGAGGTTTGCCCACCTCGTGAGGACAAGCGTTATTTTTCTTTTCTTCCCCCACCCCTTTGCCTAGCAGAGTGTTAGTGTTAGGCACATGGTAAAGAGGTGAGAGGCCAACTGGACAGAGTATTGGACTCCCACTGTGTGACAGCCAGGCACTTGAACTCTGTGTGTGCCTCAGTTCCTTCATTGGTAAAATGTGGTGAGTGAATGAAGTCAGTGACTTGCCAACTTAAAAAAAAAACGTTCAGTAGTGGGACCATTTTGTGCAATTGGAATCAGCACCCTAACATCTAGAACAAATGAAAAGAGAGCTGCTTAGGCTGAAGCAGGGGTGAGACACTCAGCCTACCTCTTCTCCTCACTGGCTGAGTGATTTGAAACCCAGTGGAAGGACTCCTAGCTGACCTTTTACACAGGGTAATGCTCTGCATGCCAAATGTTTCACAAATACTAGTGGTTGGCCAACTGGTTTGATTTCTACAGGCCGGTCAGTCCTACTGCCACGTTGAAGTGTTCTGTTCCATGGCCCTCCGCCCGGTAGTATCTGGACATTCCATTCCATTCTGTTCCTTGCATACACGGCTGCCCAGCTGGGCAGCTGAAATGCTGCACTGTCCCTCATGGGGAGGGAGGACTCTGTATCTGGGTCAGGCTCATGAGTTTTCATCATATTTACCATGAGACTTAGGGCTCCCTAGGGAGGAAGAAGCTGCTTTGAGATCCCTCATTGTAAGCTATCTGATGAGTGGCTGCTTTTCTCTAAGCTCCTTGGATGAAAACTGTCAGGGGAGATTTCCTAGCTGAAATCCTTTACTCTCACCAAAGCTGCGGCCAGACACTCTTACGCACTCCCAGCAACTCTGACATCCTTTCCTTCCCAGCCAAGTATTTCACTTACTAGCCATGGACCCTCCGGGAAATCTCCTCAACTCTTGAGCCTTGGCACCCTCATCTACAAAATGGGGATATCAACACCTAGTTGCAAGGTTGGTACCCAGCTGGTACACATCAGTGGAAGTATTCTGGTGGTCAGAACATTCAAAGGCATCCATAGCAGTTGGTGAAAAGCCACTGCCCTAAGCCCATGGATTTCCCTCACCCTTAAACACTCTATCTACCCCACTGTGGAACCCCCAGACATCCACAGAATCAGCAGCCTGAGGGCCATGTCTGACCCAGCAAGAGCTTGCAGACCTGGTGCCAGAGATGTGGCCAGAGTCAGTTCTGGCAGGTTGGTATCGAAGCCTTCCTGGTTGTTGAATACTTTCGTATTACCCTTGGCTGTGGTGACGCAAAATAATGTGCCTTTGGCACCCAGGACATTAGTTCCTGGAACACCAGAGAAATGGCAATTTTTACAATCCTCATACTTCACAGCATTGGGCCTCCTAAGTTTGCTTTCCTCAGTCAAAGCTCAACCAAAACATATCCTCTTTCACTTTTTCATACCACCCCTTGTTTCCTCTATCGAGAGCTGAGACATTGAGGTTGGTGCCTTGTTTGTATGTTGATGTTTAAATACTTTTAGATACCCACTGTGGTTTTATGTCTGTCTCTGGATTTATTTCAGATCAGACAAGGTAAAAAGAAGTGAATCCATTTCGTACAAAGTAGTACAGGAGGGCCTCTTCTTAGCCATTAATCTATACTGGCACATGCACAGGGCTGGAGCTCAGTTCACAATGTATGTTCAGAAACCAAAGCTGGTTTTCCCACTTCACAGAAGCCCACCATGAGGACTGAAAGAATCCATCTGACTTGCTGAGCACTGTGGCCAAGCACACATTTTCAAGTAACATATTGCATGCTTCTTAGTGCCTGTAGCTCGTTGAATGGTGGCCCTCCAAAAGATATGTTTATTGTATGTCTCCACCTGTTAGACTATAACCTCCACTGGGGCAGGGATCTTTGTCTTGCTTTTTCACTGGTATATTCCAAGTGTGCCAAGCACATGGTAGATGCTCGATAAATAGTTTTTTGACTGACTGACGTTGACTCACTCCTTTTTCTACTGACAGGAAAGGGGAAAGACACAGTGTAGGGCACACTCTTTCCCTGTAAGGGTGTAAACTGGAAGCTGCAAACATTGCATCCATTCACATCCCTGTGGCAAGAATTAGTCACATGGTCACATCCGACTGCAAAGGAGGCTGGAAAACGTAGTCTTTATCTGGGGTGCTATATGACCATTCGTAGTCAGTGAGTGTAGTTATACAAGAGGAAAAAAGAGAAAACCATATTTGGAAGAAAAACTAATAGTCTCTACTCAAAATGATGGCCGAATAAAGATTGTACATTTCTAACAAGCCCCTGGGTGATTCCAATGCAGTAGGGACAGGAACCCTGAAAAAAAAAATCAATTTCACAATGTGTCTAAGACAAAGTTCAGAGAAAAGAATATTCTATTCAGTAGACTACTCACTTTATAGGTGAGAAAACCGAGACCTAGAAAGATGAAGTAAATTTCGCAGACACCTAACAAGAGAAAACCTTTGTAGTAGGCCACAAAGGGGCACAACTGACCTGCTACCTAGTGACAGCATACCTAGATTACAGGTATGTGCAATTCCAAATCAAGTCTTATTCTTAGCTCACCACACCTTCTCCTGAAAGATGGAGCCAATGACAAGGGCAATACTTTAAGCCAAGGATTCTCAGTGGGGGATTTGCAACATCAGCATTATCCAGGAACTTTTAGAAATGCAAATTCTCAGGCTTCACCCCAGACCAGGGTGGGACACAACAATCTGTGTTTTAACAGTCCTCCAGATGATTCTGATGTATGCTGAAGTTAACTTTAGGCAAAGGAATGAAACTCAGGGCAGTTTTAGGGATATTTTTCCTGGGACTCCTTAAATAGCCTGTCCTGCTCTGAGAGATCATTTAAGGACCCAGCAAATGGAGGGCCACTAAGAAGAACAGAACTGAGGCCACAGGTAGGTGTCTTCTGTTGGGTGAGGTAAGTTTCTAGGGACCTAGGGAGGCCTATGGCTCAGGCCCAGAGCACTGGAGGCGGTGGAAGCAGGCATTCTGGCCAAAGACCAGCCAGTACCTAGTTTCCATCTCCTCAGAGACCCAGATCTACACTCTCTTACAGCCCAGTGGTTTCCTAGGCTGCCTTAAGATGCCAGCTTCTTTTTCTCTCAGTTCCTGAAAACCAACTTCATTTTTCTGTAAGCATAATCTGTAGATTTTCACAGTCTCTTTTCTTCTGTTTCTTTTCTCCTTTGTTTAAAATAAAAATGTATCTGAAGGAGAGAAAATGCCACTCTGTCCTTGTCCATAAATATTAGCAAACTAGAAATTAGAGATCTGGGAGGAAGACTGCTTAAGTTCGGGGGGTCCTTGGAGATTCCAATCATTGAGATTTCCTCTACCCCTCCAACTGCAGAAAGCCACTGATTAAATTGAACCCCAAAGAATCCCACTCCAGTCAATCGTTTTGTTTGCTCCCCTTAGCCTTGGCTGTCATATTCATTGTATGACCTTGAACCAGTCACCTAATCCCACTAATCCTTAGTTTCCTCAACTGTTAAAGGAAGGAGTTGAACAGAGTAAGCTGACTTTGTGTTTCTTAGCATTAAATATGGAAATCTAGACATTTGGGTACAACTGACCTGCTACCTGGTGACAGCATACCTAGATTACAAATAAATTACCCAATAGCCCATCAAACCCAACCCACAAATATGAGTGAACAAAACCCCAATTTATTATTTTTTTATTTTTTATTTTTTTATTGGTTTGCGGCCTTTATTATTTTTAAATTTATTATTATTATTATTTTTTTTATGAACAAACCCCCAATTTAAAGAAAACAATATTGTCAGTAAAGTTTTGTCAGCATTTAATTTGTCCCTGTCCTAATGAGTTTAGGAAACCAGGTGAAAAAAGAATCCCTTACAAGAATGGTCAGACAAGCTCAAGTGCCATATGCTTAGTTTGCTGTGACCCACTTCATCCATTCATCCATTCACTTATTTTACATATCTTCTTCCAAAAATTATTTAAGGCAGATTAACAAAGCTAAAAGCTATTACTTTGTTACTGTGGGGAATACAATACCTTTACTGTGTTGAGAGAGAAGTTGGGGGAAGGGCGGAACAGAAGACAGAGAAGCTAGAATAACTGACAAGAAGCTGAGAAAAAAAGAAAATACAGTTCCTATCTAGCAAAGATTCATTTACTAAGCAAACAACCCTTTCTATTTTTCTTTGGCTCTGTTCTAAAAAGGCCTCCACTGAGCAGTATCGATTGGAGAACTGGGCCACCATCCCCCTGCCAGGCAGAATCCATCAAGCCTGCACCAGCACTTGCAGGAGCTGGTTTTCCAGCTCTGACGGAAACAGGATCCCAGCAGGTTCTTTGTAGGAGCCAGTTTGGGCCTAAGCATGCCTCGAAGAGCGGGGAAACTGAAGGAAGATCAAAAAAACTAGGGCGGAGGGCTCAGAGACGTTGCGATTGGCTTCCTCTGGATGCCGCAGGCCTGGCACCAAGCCCCTGCCCTGTGAGCTGGCCCAGCTCATTGGAAAAGCTGTCAGTCACTGAGGCAATCAATAGACCAACAGGTCTGTCTTCATTGAACAATTCTCAAGGTGTCCTGGGAAATGCCACCAAACTGAGGTGCTTGACCAATGCCTTGGGGCCTTTGCTAGGGAGAAAATGTCTTCATTCGCTTTAAAAAGTGACCCACTCTTGAAAGAGGACAAGTGACTTGAAACACTAAAGGAAAGAGGAACAGAACATGACTCTACGTTGACTGACCTTATGAACAGAGCTGACTCAATGGTAGGAAGTTAAAGTCAAGGATCCTGAAATAAAAATTTTGGAAGGTGAACTCTTCCTCTTTGTGAAAACCAGAAGGAAGCCAGCAGTGCAAGGTCATGACTGAGAGTGGCCCTTGAGAAAGGCATAGTTGTTGTACTGTGAGACTTGAGAGGAGGGAAAGCCTACTCTCAGCAGAGGTCAACAGGGGCCACTCAGAGGGAAGTGGAACAGAGAAGATGGAGGCTATGACATAACTGAAGGCAAAGTTGGAAGTATAAAGCATGTTTGGGCACAGAGTCAAGGCCCAGTCTGACTGGAGCCACACCTGCCCCCACAGTTTGGGCCTGAGAAAAGTAAGAATGGTGCTTGTGAGAATGGAATGCTAATAGCTCACATTTGTATGGTGTTTAGCATGTACATATAGAGTATTAACTGGTGAATTTTAATAACAATCCTATAAGGCAGGCATTATTCTCCCCATTTTACAAACAGGGAAACTGAAGTACAGAGAGATTAAGTAACTAGCCCAATGTCATCTGTAAGTAAATAAATGGTAGAGCTGAAATGTGAACCCAGGATCCTGGCTCCCAGAGTCTGAATTCTTAGCTACTGTATAATCCTGCCTCTATCAGTATAATCGAGAAAGGGAGCCAATGTGTGAGGATGACGATGCTTGCAGCTTGGAACCTGTTGCATTGAGGTAGAAGCAGCAGCCAGGCAATTGGTGATGCTTCCTGTGGCTCCTAAGAGTGAGGGTACAGAGGGCAGGTGCCTCGGATGGCTTTCTGGGCCATCTGCCCAGTCTCTCTGTTCTTGGGGAGGGAGAGGAAGGAGTTGGAAAGTGACTGTTCATATATATATATGAAAAGAAGATGGAGGATATAGAAAGAGGATGGATATAGATGGATGTTGGACATGTATATATACAGCCAGCAGCATATCATCCCTTTTCTCCTGGCTAATGCAAAGGCAGAGGTCTTTATGCTGAGCCAATCAATGACCAGTCAGAGCACTCTTTTCATCCATGGAAAAATCAATTAGTCGGTCTGAACCAACAAAGAGTTAGCAACAGGATGGCCCAAGGGATGAAACCTACTTCTGGGAAAGCTTATCCTGTGTAGTTATTCATTATTCATTTAACCTTCAAAACAACCCTAAGATATTGGTAGTACTCTTATATCTATTTTTACTGATTGACACATTTCCCATGGACAAAAGCCTTTTAGGTAAAATATGCATTTGTTGGTGGAAAGAGGCCTGGGCTGAGAATCAGGACACATGGCTTATAGCTCCCACTTTTCTGGTTACAAGTGTGTGTTGTCGGGTCTTAGTCTTCTCACTTGTAAAATAGGGCAGGGTTTGAAGTACAGCATTGCTAAAAGCTCCTTCCTGCTAAGGCTCTATGAGTCCGGTACTATCTTCAGCATCTTGCCTTTCCGTGGCCTCTTGGGCCCAGAGGGCTGCTCAGCTCCTACTCCAGCCTTCCCTCTCCTAGCAGGCACAGGTTTATGGCTTCCACCCAAGCTATGCCCTCCCATACCACCCCATTCCAAGGCCTTCAGTGAGCATCTGTCATTGCTATCCTGCTTCTTGGTGTGAAGCTGGGGAAGGGTGGCACCCTGTTGGGGAGGGGTAGCACCCTGTGGTTCCTGGCAAAAAAGCAGGGCTCTTCCCCCATCTGCCTGAGGAAGGGGAAGGAGCTTGGCAGATGGTGAGCAGAACTGCTCCTGTCCCAAGGCCCTGGGTGGCTGTCATCTGCCACCCTCAACTCACTCTTCCTGTGGTCTTTCTTGGTTGGCAGCACCCACCCTGCAGCCCAGCCAGTCGGCCAAATGGCCTTTACAGATAAAGAGCACTGAGACTTGGTTTCATACTTCTCACCACTTTAGATTTTTGAGTTGGCATTTTCATTTTGTTGCATGAAGAAATTCTGATTCTCTTCTGCTTCCGATACTCTCTGGCACTGGGTCAGGATCGAAAGAGGCCCTCTGGCCCTCTGCTGGGTTCCCAGG
This sequence comes from Pteropus vampyrus, assembly GCF_000151845.1. Lineage (NCBI taxonomy): Eukaryota > Metazoa > Chordata > Mammalia > Chiroptera > Pteropodidae > Pteropus > Pteropus vampyrus. The sequence goes on along the minus strand of NW_011888796.1, from coordinate 14,983,061 downwards.
TGTCAGAGGCCCAGGCAGCAGGGCAGAGTCCGTCCACTTCAGGGACTTACCACAGTGGGACTTAACCACAAGGACTTACCACAGTGACATGGGTATTGAGAGCCACAGGTCTGAACTCTGGACCCAGCTCTGCCTTTTCCTGCCCCTCTCGGAGATCAGAATGTGAAAGTGGGATGGAGTAGGTGACTTCTGAAGCTCTTTCCACTTCTCAGACCCATTCCTCTATATCAAAGATGGTCCACCACAGCCCATGGGCCAAGCCCAGCCAAGAACTTCTTGTTCTTGTAAATAGTTTTATTGAAACACAGCCATGCTCAATGACTGCTGCTCATGTGTGGTAGCTGCTTTCATGCTACAGAAGTGAGTAGTTACAACAGAGACTATATGTAGCCACAAGGCCTAAAACACGAACTACTTGGCCCTTTACAAAAGGAAGTCTGTGAGCCTGGCTTTCCATAGCCATTGTCACAGTCATAGGGGCTAGTGGGTTGGAAATGACTGCTGCTCTCCTTTTAGCCAAGGCTATACAATGACACAGGTCTCCTGTGGCTAGACGTGTTTCAGAACTCAGAACTGGTCAGATTTTAGTATGGGAATACATACTATATAATATATTTATGTCATGCCCGGTGGAGTCTGAGGTGGCATTCCATAATCAAACACATTAACTTTTTCTGCAGCAAAATCTTCCCACTACATGGGATAAATAAGATCATCAACAGGTTTCCATCAAGGCCAGCTTCTACCACCAAATACATCAGGTCAGGAAAGATATGCCTGCTAAATGAGTTATAAAAATCACTTTGGTTCTCAGAGAATTAAGGATATCAGAATGGCCACCAAGGGATTATGTTGTAATTCTGATACTTTATTGGCCACTTAAGGTGGGGGTGTGGCCTGGATCACAGTCCCAGGAGGTGATATGATTATCTTATTTGATAAATTAGGAAACAGACTAAGAGAAGGCACGTGACCAAGGTTATCCAGGTAATAAGGGTCTGAGCCCAGACCCAAGTCCAGATTCGTCTCCAAATTCTAATCCTAGCCTCTTTTAAGACCCAGATTTAATCACTCCACTCCACTATCTTTCATGAAGCCTTCCCTGAAAATGCAAGTCTACGTTTACCTATGACTTTTCAATTTTTTTTATGCCTCAAAATCCAGCACTTAATTCTATGCTACCTGGTATGGTTGAGCCTAAGTGGTCTCATCTTTTCTTGTAGGTCAGGGTCTGTGAATTCCATCTTTTCTTATCTTTTCCACAGTGATCAGCACCGGGCTGAGTGCTCAATATATCAGCGATGATGATCCACTCTTGATCAAAGAAAGTAGCCAACCTGAGCTGTAACTCCACTTCCTGCACCCAGAGGAACGTGGAATAGGAAAGTAGGAATTTCCAGGTGTGAGTCATGGAGTAGGGAAGACACAAGCACATGCTGTACTTGCCCCTCATGGAAATGAACACTCCTTAATTGGAGTGGCTAGGCTTGGAGGAACATACATATGAAATTGAGACATATATATGTGCCATTTTCCAGTGTTAAACTGTAGACATAAAATCCAGCTACTGCATACATACACCTTAAGGGTCAGGGGTAGCTAGCAGTCAGAGGTGACCAGCCCTCTGTGGTTGGTGTCAACAAGGAGGACAAAGACCGAGTCTGCGTTTAAGAAAAGCATTTGGGTGAATCTCCTGGCTGAGAGCTCCTGTGGGCCTCGGATAATGCTGATGAATATGTGCATTTTGAAATGATCAGGAGTCAGTCTGAGAATCTATCACATATAAAGATGCCTTTGGGGGCAACTAACCCTTTCTCTACTGCTGTGAAGTCCAACCCTTTATGAGGCTGGGGACTTAGCAACATCCCCACAGTCTTTATCATTATCAGCCATCATTGCCAGGGTGAGTTACTGAAATGCCTGCTTGCCTATGGTGCTTGGATAAAGCCTTGTCTAAGATGAGACCCAATTCCTCATCACTTCTTTCAGTGATCTTGTGGTCCATCCCATTTCAGCCTATACACTAGGAGACCACGTGGGGTAGTGGATAAAACATGGCTTCTGGAGTCCAGTAGACCTGGGTGTGGATCCTGACTCCGCCATTTAGTAGCTGTCTGGCTTTAAGTAAATTACTTACCTTCTCTGAGTTTTAGATTTTCACCTATAAAAGGGGTTGTTAAAAATATCTCTTTCTCAGGGTTGTTGTGGGATGTAATGAGATACCCACTATTAAATATTTGTATAAGCAAATCTTAAGTCCCTTCCTTTTTTATCCACTCATTATTCTTCTAAGGCAAACAGTAACCTAGGTCAGGGAGGGCATAGATGTGGCACATGTGGTGTCCCTGACCTTCCAATGTGTGTGACAGGCATCAATAATTAATCACTGCACTGTGCTCTGTCCTGCTAAGCTTAAATGAGGCCCCAGAATCTTCAGTACAGTGTTCCAGGCTGCACACCAGTTAGGCCCCAGACCACTTTCTCTATAATTCATTTGGTTCCTCCCTCGAGAATGGGGCCATTCCAGTTTGGTGGACTATTGGGAGGCTCAGCAGGGGTCTATTTACATAAGGAACCAAGGAGTCTTCATGAAAATAACCTATTTTAAGAGAAGGGAGAAGGGAGAAGGGAGAAAGGAGTTACAGAGTGAGATTTAAGGATAATGGCCCACAGTGTGGGAGTGGGGATATGGATTCTGCTGCTCAGAATGACCTAGCCCCATTAGACTGATGTCTGAGCCCTTATTTATGGGGAGGGCTAATGAAAAAATTATAAAAGATCACCTTCACAATGATGGTTATAGTTGCTAATGGTCTGAGATAGCTGCTGCTTTGGGGCCAGCAACTGCCGCTTCAGTGGGAAGAGAGATAGTGCCTCTTTGGACACCTATGTCAGGTGTAGGGCCTGGGCAGATGTTGGGCATAAGCGGCTCCAGCAAAAGCCCCAGAGAGCACCAGCAGCAGCAGGGCCCTTGATGGTGCTCAGTGCGCCCTCTGTGGCTGCTGCACACCGTTGCTGATGACTGAAGACCTCGTCGGCTCAGCAAGGCAGAGCAGATGGAGCAGGCTGGTGTCAGGTGCCCTGAGGCCCCTATAAACATAGTGTGTCACCCATTGGGAACACTCGGAACTACATGGGAAGAAATATGAGATGCCACAGATTAGATAGGAGGAAGCCAGAGAAATATTTTAAAAATAGTATTCTTAGAGCTCCCCTCCAATCCAGTCCCTGGTGGCCTAGGAAACTACGGAGCTGGTGTATGATCCTGAGCCATCATGCATCTTATAAATATGTTTTCTGAGAAGTTTTTGTTTTTCATAAGCCTCTGGTATAGGCACTAGAAGCAGTAGCTGGATTTTATGCCTCGTGGTGTCTTAAGTCTCTAAAACAAGCTGGAATGACAGTAGGCTCTTGAAAAAGGCTGGTCAAAGGAACGAAAGATCAGTAGTCCTCGATCACTGATCTTTATTTGCATTTTTCTCCTCACTTCTCTCTCTTTTCCTTCCTCCAACATGTTTCTTGTGTCCTTAGTTTTCATCACCTCTATCTTTGTCTCCATTGTGAACTTTCTTTCTCATAGTTTCATGCTCCTGAGATCAGTCAATTTTCCATTAATTAATTAATTAATTAATCGAGTCAAGAACAGTTTATTGAGCTCCAGCTGTTCCTTTGTCCATTCACACGGGCACTTGACAAGATGTTTATTGAGCACCAGTGGTGTGTCTGAAATGATGCCAGGAACTAACCGATGGGGAAGCAGAAAGATCCAAACAAGATTTGTGCTCTCTGGGGTCCAACAATTTAAAAAACAAAACAGACAGAAACCAGATGCCACTGAGTTCTGCTGACCCATCGCTCGCACCCTAATCAGTTGCCCCACATTCAGATTGTGCAGGGCAGTCCACTGGCCATGTCGCTTTGCCTCTTGCCTACGTGCTAATTGGTCTAACATCACTGCTTTCATTGGCCACATAATTAATGTGGCATTTACAGAGGCAGTCAGGCCCTCTCTCCTCTTTAGCTCCCTTCACCCTGCTCCTCTCATTTTTCCAGTGGCCTTGTCTTCAGGCCCTTCTGCTCTTTTCTCAATTTGAATCCTCGGATCTCAGAATTAGAAGAGATCTTGGAGCACATCTTGGAGCACATCTGGTTTCAGCTTGCACCTTCCTGAAGCTGGTCCCTGGGTGCTGGCCCGCACTGCCGGCAACAGCCTGCCCTCTCCACATAATGGATCTCCTGTCCCAGCTCACTGTGGCAGATTCATATGTTGGGCTCAAGTTGACCCACTTTGTCTGGCAGAAGTTAGAGCTCGGAATAATCCTGATTCATCTTTTGAGCTGCAGCCTGTCAAATATTGGAATTATAGCTATTATGTTCCCTTTCAGGATTTTCTTCTTGAGAGTAAATATTTCTAGTTTCTCAACTTTTCCAAATTCAAATACGATCTCTCACAATCCTGAAGAGCTTTCTCTGGACAGACTCTAGTTACCCTACTAACCCCTCAAAATGTACCCTATCCCCCAAATTGACTACTTTAAAGAGGTCTGTCTAGCAATTGAGGCCAGCTGGGCCATTGCCTTGTATTAAGTGACCACTATAGTCCTACATGTGTACCCTAAGTTTGCATCAGTTACTGTTTGCACCCTATTGGCTCTTACTGAACTTACAGTCAACTAAAACTACCAAGTCTTCTCGACTTGGCTAGAATGAGATAGAGTTATATGTTAAGGTTAAAATAAACTAAGGATTACCTAGTAGTCCAATCACCAATTTTCCCAGAAAGGAAACTGAGGTCCGGAGAGGTCAAGTGACTCACAGCTTATATAAAGGGGGGCAGAGTAGGGACTCCTAATTCCTGATCTGTTAACTCTTTCTACTACATCAGGCTGCCTTTTGAATGGCTGCCATTTCAGAAAAGTAGAAAGCATCTTTGGTTTTCAAGTCAGTTTTTCTCATTCACTCTTTTGTGTTGTTGGGTTTTGGAACCCAGTGCTTGACCTTGGTTTTAGTTCTTTTGGATTTCATCTTATTCATTTTTCATTCAATCGGTCAAGATCATTTCCAGCCTTGATTTGGTGATGCATTGCTGTGGCAGGTCCTCCCACCTTGTGCTGGAACGTCCTCAAGCTCTGGATGCTTTTCGTTCTGCGCCTTCTGCCAGTTTGTTCCACTGGAAGCTTGGCAGAGAAGACACACTGTCTGAAGCCAGACTCACCATGAGCTTCCTTCTCCTCACTCTCACCAGCTTAACTGTTGCCTTCCACAGTGAGTCTCTCTCTTCCTACTTTGCCTCTCATCCTGCTTGTTAGGAGCCCCACAAATCCATTTCAGAGTCTACTTCCAGTGTGAAATTTAGGGGGAAATATTACAAGTAGCATTTCTTTCATTTTGTGAAATAGCCTTTCCTGAGAGTTCATATTTTGTAGTGAGAAAATTCCCTGGACCAGGCATCACTCAGACACGGGTTTCTATCACTTTAGGGACTTACATTATTTCTCTCTCCTCAGTTTTCTTGTCTGCATAATGGGAGAATTTGGAAACTCACAGCTAGTGAGCATCTGCTTGGTGATAGTAGCTACACTAGGGTCTTTATCATTTGCATTTCATTTTAGTTGTTCCCATAAGCCTACACAGCAGGCAATATTCCCATTTCAAAGAAGAGAAAACTGACGTCAGAGGAGTTAATTTGCCAGAGTGCATCCAGTTAGTCAGTGGCAGAATTTCTTCACCTCCTGCCCTCTCTTGTTCAGTAATTATAAATATCAAATAATTTAGCAATGAATGTAAAGCTGCTTTGAAAAGTGTAAAGCGCTCTGTAAACAAGAGAGTATTATGAAAATACTGAGGTTCCTCACTTGTTCTCTCTCTTTCTGCTCTCTGTCACCTCCCTAAAGTATAAGCAGCTGCCTTTGGTCCAGACCTATCAAAGAAATGTCATAAAACCATTTTTCAAAATGTCAAATGCCTATGTACTTTAGCCCAAAGTAATTAAGGCCTTTTATTCTCACCAAGTCACAATGCAGAACGCTGGGAGTTTCCAGAATGTGCCCCTTCTCCTCCAACCTGAACTAATGGAAATCAGGACTGAAGGCTGAGTCCATGAGAGCCCTTCGGTGCCACAGAGGCCTGGCCTGACTTTGGCCCATCTCCAGCAGTGACCACAGAGTGCTAAATAATAACAAGGTTGAATTATTTATCCAGGGGCCAATGACACATGATGGCATGGTCCACTTCTAGCCGAGTGCCAGGGTCCCAAGGTCTAAGGTGAATGAATGCCAGAGGCAGGTCTGTAATCCTGGTCTGTAGAAAATCACTCCCAGCCCCAGAATGATTCCACCTCCTACAAAGCAGGCACAGCAAGAAGGCAGTGCCTGGAGGGCAACTAACATTTCAGTGACATTACTGGGTGTTTATGCTGAGCCAGATATTTGTATATACATTTCCCCATTTCATCTCCACAGCAACACTTATTTTCTCCATTTTTCCTGATAAAAAATTGAGGCTCATGCTCCAGGTTACACAGTTGGCAAGGGGTAGAGTCAGAATGAATGCCTAGGTCTGACTTATTTCTAGGACACTATGTGGACTTTCTCTTAGAATTTCTCTTACCTGACAGTTTTAAAAGCCCAATCTAAGAAGTTCAGGTGGTGCCAAGAACAGTCTCGGGGAGCGATAGATTTTTAACGTGGTTTTTAAAGCCCTTTGTGATCTGGTCCCATTCTAGCTTCTTTTTATTGCAGACACAGTGATCAGAATCATCTGGAAGCTTTAAAATACAGATTCTTGTATTCCACCCCTGGTTTACTGTAATCTTAGTACTTGGAGCTAAGATCCAGGAATCTGTTTTTAAGCCTCCCAAGTGATATGATGGTCAGTTGGTTTGGAAACCATCATCTTACATAAACTTCCTCTTTATTCTTTTTCCAAATTACCACTTATACTCCTATTTCTATGTATTGGCTTCATGCTATGAATTTCCTTCAGATTAGCTTTTCTCTACTTCCAACCACCATTCTTTTAACCCAGCTCACACCCCATCTATAAAGACCTTGATCACCACAGCTTCCAGGAATGGACCCCTCACCTGTATTCCATGAACATCTTTGGCTCTCAACTGGCACATATGTGAGTTGGAATGTGAGTTTGGAAGCTATAACAGAGACCTAAAATAATAATTTTGCCTCATTTAACACCTAGAAATACATTTGTCCTCCCTGATAGTGCAAAAATAATCAGTCCAGTGGTGGCTCCAGGACATCAGGGACCCAGACTTCTGCTATCTTGTTGCTCACCTCTAGGACAGTGCCTTTGTTCATGTGGTCCAAGATGGCTCATCACCATGCCCACATTCCAGCCAGTAGGAAAAGGGAACATGAGGCGAAGGACAGCAATGACCCAGGAGATGCACAGAACAATTCAGATCACATTCCACAGTCTAGAACTTGATCACATGACCATGCTTAGCTACAATAAAGACTGAGAGATTAAGCTTTATCCTGTATGACTACATGCCCAGTTAAAATGGGGAGTTCTGTTAACTGTGGAGAACAGGTATTGGGGAACAACCTAACAGGTTTGTAATTTTCTGTTTATGTCTGTGTTTCCAGCTAGACCATAAGCTCTGTGAGAAGTGGGCCCCTGACTCATACCTGTTTGTAATCCATCTAGGTATCTGACATATGGAAGGTACCTGGTTGGCAAGATAGATTAGAGTGATTGACAAAGGTCTGGAATGTAGGTCAGATTTCTATTCTAGTCTTTATCCTCTGTAATTTAGGGAAAGTTTCTTAACTTCTCTGGTTTTCAGTATCACAGAATCATAAATTTTAGTTGGAAGGCACTTTAGATATTATCTAGTTCAACCGTCTCATTTTATAGATGAATAAATTGAAAAAACAGAAAGGGTAGTGACTAGTTCAGGACACAAAACTTCATAAATAGAAGAGCCAGAGCTCAAATCTCCTAGCAGCCAACTCAGCTCAACACTAAATTATCTCTCCATATCTGAAAAATGGGTATGAGGGACAGATGACCTCTAAGCTCCCAACTCAGAAACTATGATGCATATACATAGTCACATTTCTATCCCTCAATCAAATTAGATACAAAGGTATCATGGAACCACTGCATCCTGCTGAATCCTGCTATATGCTTCAGCAGCCTAGACAGTCATTAAAGAGGCAGAAAAGTTCAGAGGGTTGGTTCCAAGGTCATCTAAGAAGGAAATCTAGTTGGGGAAGCAAGGGAGAGAGACTTGGATGATCCTATTCTTTGGTCGCAAGCAGCAATATCCAATATTCTGAGAGGATGCTGCTCCAGGTGCCATGGAGCATCTGCCCTCAGGGAATTTGGATTCCAGGTCACACACAGTTAAATAGCAGTGGGAGAAGGTGTATGTAACATTAAACAGCAGAAATGTCATAAGGCAAACTGGCCATAATAATAATAACAGCTTCCATTTATTGCTCAATTGCAGTGTGTGCCCCACTCTGTGATAGGTATTTATTTTATAGGCTTGATCTCATTAAATTCTCACGACAAGCTTCTGGGATTACTGAAGGTCATGCAGCTGGTAAGTGGTGATTAATTGTCAGAGGAGTGGTGTGAAGACAATAAATTATGGAGCAGTTCAGGAGAGAAGCCTGTGGATAGAGTCGTCTGGGAAGGCTCTGGGGAGGAGGAGAGAGTTAAACTGGACCCTGACAATAGGTGAGATCTGTGGAAGGGGAGAAAAGGGGACAAGTGAGTGTGGGTGGCAAAAGCAGCATATGTACAGGGAGCACCAAGTAAAGAAATTCCCAGATAAGGTACGGGAGAAGTAAACACAAGGATAAACAACCAAACTGTGGAATTGTGAGGCTAGGGAGTAGTGGAAAAGAATGACATACCCACTGATCATTCTTGGAGAGGGGATAACAAGTCATGCTGGAGTCCCATAGCTCACATATAACCCATTGCAAAATGAAAGAAAGATAAGTGACTGAGAAACTCGAAAGGCAATTGGTGTCAAGTGGCTTATAAAAAAGTATTTATCTTTTTATCCAGGAATCTCCCCTCTAAAGAAAACTTCAGAGGCAGTATGAAAGCTGGAAACAACTAGATGTCTAACTATAGTGGAATTGTTGAATATATCATGATGCATGTATATGACTAAATATCATATTGCTTCTAGAAAACATACATTGAAGAATATGAAATGATACCACATAGTGTCCAATAAAGAAACAGAACGCAAAGCTGTTGTACAAATTTTTAACTTTGAATTATATATGTACATATAACAAAATTGTAAGTGTGTGTGTGTGTGTGTGTGTGTGTGTGTGTGTATGCGTGTGTATACATCCTCATACAGAAAAAAGACCAGAAGGAAAGACACCCATCATATTTACTGTGATTTTTATTGCAAAGTGGGAATAAGGGTGGTTTAGTTTTTTCTTTAGACTTTTCTATATATGCCAAGTTTTATTCAGTGAACATATACTTTTATAGTAATAAAAAATGTTTATTTAAAATCTTTTAAAATATAAAATCTCCATACTCTTCCATGAAAGACTATAATAAACATTTTACTTTGTTTTTAAAGATAATTCATTATCTCATCCTCGAGTATATAGACACTAATATTCCAACCAAATGATTGTTCGGTAATTACTGAATCCATAGATTTTTTTTGAAAGCTCATTTAAACTTGATATTCCTGGGTCCCCGTGTAAACCTCTCAGCTCCATGGCTCCCACTGGATCAGAAACACTAAAGTCTCCCATTAATGTTCTCTGTTGCCATTTAGATAAATCGCCTTCCCCAGAGCCATAAATCCTAAATGAACGACACCCTTATTTCAGGGGACAGGCACCAAAGCCCTTTTCAAACTCAATGATTTATGAATCTGTGGCTTTCAGAATGTCAGAGGTCCTTCATCAATACCCACAGGGCCTTCCCAGGTATAGGAATGCATCACATCAGATGGAAAGCCATTACTGTACTCAGGTCAATGGTTTTCACCTTTATTCTTCCTGCTTGGTTTGGTTTGGGGGTTTATTTTTTCCCTTTCATTGAAATAGTTGGGATATTAGCTGAGTAAGAGAGGCAGTGCATTAAATATGACTTGATCAGAATTCCAGCCTGCCTTTGCCCTCTCTGCTGTAGGGGCAACACGGAGGTTAATAACCGAGAGAGGTCCCTACGCACTTAACCACAGTGCAGCATCCCATCACCAAGTGACAATTAGGAACTCTCCGTGAATGTCAATGACGGGTGATCAGAGCTTCACCCAAACCAGGCAGACCTCTGCATTGCATTAGCTCAGCTCTCCATTCATCACTCAGCTGACAGCCTCCAGAGCTCCATGTGGATAGAGCACGTGGATCAGTCTTTCTGTTTTACCTAACGAAATGATCTATGCTACTAGGACTGAGTGGGAGAGGTGCAGGGGAGGGAACGAGAGAAATGAAACAGGCTTGTCTTTGGCATGCTTGGGCAACAGCTCAAAGTGTCTGTTTGAGACTTGAAAAGAAATACATCGCACAGTGATCTTGCTTGTCCCTGCTTGCAACTTTCTGGCTCTCAGACAAGAATGGTCCTACCTTAAATAGTTCTCTTTTTGCAGGCAGCATGACAAATTGGACCAAGCACATAGCCAGCTTTGTGATTTTGGACAAGTCACTCTGGACCTATGTTTTCTCATCCTTAGAATGAATAGGTTGGATGAGAACAGTGATTTTCAAATGGAGTTTCTCAAGGTCTTATGGTTCCATAGTGGTGCCTCAGAACCTACAAAGGCAGGCAGGTAGGGAAGTCAGTGAATGCCAGGCACAGCCGTTTCACATAAGCTTATTGAGTTTTATTTGTAAACTATTTTAAAATGTGCAGAGCATGGTCTTACATAATAATCTCATTTGATCTGCACAACTTTGTGAGGTAGTCAGGATATCGATTCCAGTTCTTATTGCTGCATAACAAACCACCCCGAAACTTGATGGCATAAGACAATCATTTTATTATGTTCATGGATTCCTTGGGTCAGGATTTCAGACAGGCACAGCAGGAAATGCTTTCTATGATCTATGATGTCTGATACCTCAGCTGGAAAGACTCAAAGGCTAGGGTTGACTCATTGGTCAAGGGCTAGATTCATCTGGATGTGTGTTCACTCACATGTCTGTCTGCTGGACACCTACACATGGCCTTTCTCTGTGGTCTTGTCACAGGGGTTAGTTTGGTCTTACTCACACAATAGCAGCTGAGTTCAAATAGCTGGTATTCCAAGAGCAAGGCAGATTGCATGGCTTTTTATAATCTTCACTCAGAAGTCACATAATGTTGCTTCTGCTGTACTCCATTGGTTGAAGCAGTCCCAAAGTTTTACTGATGATTTAGGAAGAGAATAAGATGGTACGAGGATCAATGTCACCTGTAAGAAGAGCTTGTGGAGTGGTAGACAGTGTTGTGGCCATGGTTGGAAAGTACAATCTGCCAAGCTCTCTTCCTTTGAAAGATGAAGAGACAGACAAAGAATTAAGACACATCTACTGAGGGCAGAGCTAGGATGTGATCCATTTTCTTCATATTTGAATTTCTTCTACTCTATCATGCTGCTTTTGGCTCTGGGCTTTATCTTTTTGAATTAGCTGGTCATTAATTTAATGAAAAGACTCATTCAAATATGAATCCTCATCTTGGTGTTGTGTGACCAGCCCAGGAAAACAACATCTTCTAGTGGATGGAACATTTTGGTCTCATCTGTTCTCAGAAAATTGGAATGTTATTGTGGTGATGGTTTTGCAATATATACAAATATTGAATCATTATATTGTACAACTGAAACTAATATAATGTTGCATGTCAATTACACCTCGATAAAAAAAGAAAAGAAAAGAAAATGGAAGTGAAAAATATATATATTTTATTAAAATTAAGGTGCAAGTCTAGCTTCCAGTCCAGCATCAGGAGTGTAATCAGTACTTAGAAAAACGTTTTGTTGTCTTTTTAAGGAGTCAACATTTAATGTTAAATCCTTTTTAATGTCAAGGCCACATAAACAATCTACTTTGATGCTTCAATTGTTTCTACTTGGAACTTATTTCTCTTCATCCATTCTCACAACACCTAAGTGCACTTACTTTCAATTTACCAATGAGAAAAATGAGAGACTGAGAGCCAAGGATATAGGAGAAGAGTTGGACTTTGGGGGAATTTGTGAAGTATAAAAATTTTCACAGATCCAGCAGCCATCAATTGGGAAGTGACAATGTCTGGTCCTATGTTGGACACAGAATCCAGAGACAAGTTAATAATGGTCCCTGCCATTGAGGACCTCACAACCTAGAGGAGAATGTATCTAACATAACCACTGCAAGAGAGAGCCTGACCAAAACGGCGATGGAACACGGAGAAAACAGTAACACGCACTGCCTGGGAGATTGGCAGGCTTCACAGGGGAGATAATATTTAACCTGCACTTTGAGGTAGAGGTTAGAGCTGTTCAGGCAGAGTTCATGGAGTAGAAAAAAGTCCATCATGAGGAATAAACATGGGAAGCACAGAGACATGAAAGTACATGCAAGCTAAACATCTGATCAGTGATGGAGGAAGGTGTAAAAGATGAAAGGAGGCTGGAGTAGTAAGTTGAGGTCACATTGTAAAGGAGTATCAGTAGCATACCTCCCTTCCTGTGAGCTTTACCTTCCTCATACTCCCACTTTACTCTCACTTCTGAGATCCTGTTCTCTGCCTTTCCATGATTAAATTCTATTCTAGAAAGTGTGATATCAGTCATTTGCAATGTAGTGTAAATGAGATTATCTATAGCCTATAAGCTATAGCCTATAAGTTCTTTTTTGGGGAGGTTTTTTAAATTAGAAATTTAATTTCAGCTTATAAAACAAAAGGCTGTCTCTCTTATTCGAAAGAATGTTCATTTGGCCAGTGAAACCTCAGCCACAGTCTTGAGTCTTGTGGGGAAACATCTATCACTCTTCACCAGACACAGAATCCTGGGCTCAACTAACCATTTGTCCAGTTCAATGTGCCTGTACCATCCTTGATCATTTTGAGCTCCCTCAGTCCCTGGATGAGAGCTTTAATTATCCCGAGAGCTGCTAACTACTTCTTCTAATAAAACACAGTACACCCCATAATGATCAGCTATAGAACTCTTATCCTTCATATACAGCAAGCCAAACTTCTAAGCATGGGGCAGAATGTAAATGTTAACAATCTCATAGCTCATTGCCTATAAAAACTCTTTTATGAGTGTCTAAGTAACAGGCGATTGTCCAGTGCCTGCAGCTAAAGTGATAATTCCACCTCCTACTAGCTGAATGAAATGAGTGCTGATTCTCTATATGAGAACATGTGGGTTATAGTGACATTCAGGGAAAGCCAGACTTCACCAACACATTGACACTGTTCATCCACAGTACTTCAAGGGAGGAATGAGAAAATTTCCTTGGGCACTTGGTTTCCTTTCCTTGTTGATTGATGTCAGGTACCATCTGACCTCCTGGCTCATCAGTGCCCCTCTTCCCCTACCACTTGTTGCTAATCTTGAAGTCTTTCTGACTTGGTGTTAGAAGGCAAATGATTAATCACGAAGCTCCATTCTTGCTGCTTTTTCTCAGATTACTCTTAACTTCTTCCCACCATCTCCCACATTCTGACTCCATAGATGGTCTCCTGACTTTTGTTTTACTTCTTGGACTCCCACAATGTGGTTAGCTTTTCTTCATGCTCTACTGTCCTCTGACTGTGATTCCCAAGGGCACGTTGTACCCTGCTATAATCAATGCTCTACCAGATCCCTCCCTGAGGAATTATCACCCCCAGAAGATTGACATCGAGTCAGCCATGCTGTGACTACTGCTTATGTTCCTCTGACATGTCCCTGGGTTAGGAAAGAGATTCTTGCCTAGTTCTCTTGTGTCCAAGCCTCTGCCTTGTGCTGCAGTCCTATCCACCAGGTTTATATCTTATCCTTTTGCTCCCACCTCTGCCCTGCCTGATTCCTTTCTAAATGCTCCATTTCGTTCCTTCGGGATGAGGGTCCCATCTTGCGCTCATTGTGAAAATTGTGCCTTCGGGGGCTGGAGTCTGGTGGAAGGAGAGCCCCAGTCCTTGGATCTCAAGACTCCCCTTGTCATGCTCAGCTAAGGACGAGCTATGGCTGCTCAAGACCCTGATCTTGACTCTAACCCCTTTCCTGTCCATCTCATCTCTGGTCACTGCACTTTGTCTTCCTTCGTGGACTGCCTGCTTCCATTTGTTGCTGGGTCTACCCAGAAACCTACCATATCTCATCGATTAAGCCAACTGCTATGACAGCCCCAAATCTCAGCAGCCTAACAGATAACAGGTTTATTTCTTACCCACATAGTTCAGGTGTCTGCCACATGGTGATTCAGAACCCACTCTTTTATCCAGTGCTCCCTCCACCTTCTGGAGTATTGGAATCTTTAACTGAACCTTAATTCCAAGGTCCCAGAAGATTAAGGAGGAGATAGAGCAAAAGATATCTCAGGAGATTTTAGGGCCTGGCCAAGGAGTGGAGTTCATTGCTTCTGCCCTCATCACTAGCTAGAACTAATACCTGGTGGCTAAATTGTGCAATCTTCCTGTGTGTCAGGGGGAAGTGGAATGGTTAGTGTACAAGTAGCATTGTCTCTGCTATAGAGTGAAGGCATTTGTTTTTTAAGGGTTATCTCCTCTCTCTTCCTCCCCATCCCCAGTTCATCATTCTGTCCAAAGCCTAGAAAGGACTGGACTCCTGAGAAGACATCTTAGAAGTGACAGAAGTTGTGGACCAGGTTTTTTTTCTTCCCACTACCTGAGCAGAAGATGGACCCCAGGGTGGGAAGCCCTCTGTAAAGAACCTCAGGCCCTACATAATCTCACAAACTGGGCTCTTTTTGACAAGTGTCAGCCTTTCATTTCTTCTAAGAAATATTCTCTTTTCCCTCCTGGGGACTTGTTTAGAGAAGAGATACTCAAGTGATAGGTGCTTCACAAATATCTAGATGGAGGGGGAAAATGGCATGAAGAATAATTTAGACAAAACAATGTAGATTGCTATGGAAACCATCTCTAGAACACACTGGGGAGAAAGAATCATTGTTAACATGTTTCATATTTTGCAGAGATATCCAATCACCACATTCAATTCCGGAAACTTCAGTCATGCTGCCTTCAAAATGGTAGGGTTGTTAGAGTCACAGAACACATGCTGGTTTTCAGGAGGCCCTTTTCTTACCCATCTAATAATCTTTAATGAAGATAATGCTTTAATTAAGGCAACTTACTGTTTCCCCATTGGTTAATTTGAAATCAGTGAAAGGTCAAGTTACCACTAACACAGAGAGTTAACAAAGATATTCCAGAAGTATTTTTATTCTGACAGCAGAGGCTTATAAGAATATGGGGAAAATATACGCAAGAAAATAGAAGGTTTATCTTTTGTATTGCATGCAAAGTGAAAGTGAAGCTGTCTTAAACTATGCAAAAGCAGTATTTCTCATATTTTTCTGCTTCGACACATGTACAAAATTCTATAGGTGTGGATAACTCGTGGTCAGTAATAATGATTTAATATGGCTGTTTAAACAGGACCTCTAGGGGTTGCTAATGAACAGTTTGCTTCAGATGCTACTAAAAAAAATGTCAGAAGAAGGGCAGTGGCTTTTTTTTTTTTTATAAGCGAGACCTCAGAGATGTAGGATGACCATGGTCTAGGTGCTGGGCCTCAATCCTGCAGGTACAGGGGGCTCTATCTCTGCTTGTTCCCCAGCTTTCTTGAAGAAAAGATGGATGTCTTCTCCATAGAAGACAAAGCCATTGTCTTACCTTTTGATCCCAGGAAACAGTTAAATGACAAGTCATACTCCATGCATCTGAGACTTCTGGAGAATATGTTTGTGTTATCTTCTCTCCTTTCCTTGTCCCTAGTTTTCCCAATACATGATATATGCAGGCTCAGGGAGAAAAAAGCCAATTTGCTTGCCTGAAATAGATGCCCAGCTTTGATAAAATTATAGGATTTCTTCCTTATCTTCTTTCATTTCCTCCTACAAATATTTGCTGAGCATGTACTGTGTACAGCGGGTCCTCAAATAATGTTGTTTTGTTCAACATCGTTTTGTTATAACATTGATGAGAAAAAAATCAATTTCTGCCTGGAGCTACTGTGTGTAGTTTGCACATTCTCCCCATGCCTGCGTGGGTTTTGTCCGGGGACTCGTTTCCTTACACACCCCAAAGATGTGCACAGGAGGTGAACTGGCATGTCTACATTGTCCCCATCTGAGTGAGTGTGGGTGTGGATGTGAATGGCCCTGTGATGAAAGGGTGTCCTGTCCAGGGTGGGTGCTCGCCTTGTGCTCTGAGGTGCCAGGATAGGTTCCAGCTACCAGCAACCCTGACATGGAATAAGTGGGTTGGAAAATAATTCTCTTGTCTTCATTAATCTTTCTTAAATGTATATATAGCTCACATTTACTTCAGTGTTTACTATTATAAGTGTTTTGGGTCTTTATTTAGAAGTTTGGCGAAATATGCTATAGGAACTTAATTCTTGTTAATATCAATTAGCCTATGGGAAAATTGGTTTCATTACACATCATTTTTCTTAAAGTCATTTTCCAAGAACCTATCCACATTAAGTGAGGATTTAGTGTCTCTGGCAAGGGGGAATAGATTGGATTAGCTCAAATGAGGTTCTTCTCTGGGGCAAGGATATTGCTGAACTAAAAAGCAGGGTTCTATTAGAAGGAAGAAGGGGGTGGGGTTCTTGCCGTTGGCTAGGTAACCAAGAGTTACTGCCAAGG
Organism: Pteropus vampyrus; assembly: GCF_000151845.1. Lineage (NCBI taxonomy): Eukaryota > Metazoa > Chordata > Mammalia > Chiroptera > Pteropodidae > Pteropus > Pteropus vampyrus. The sequence goes on along the minus strand of NW_011888796.1, from coordinate 14,966,247 downwards.
TGCCTTTTCATCAGCTTATCTGCTAGCGATTGAGAACTTACTACATGCAAGAAACTGTATATTTCTGATTCTTATCTAGTCCATATGGCTTTTTTTATTTAATGGCAGGAACCATGGTTTATACTTCAAATCTTCACAAAACCTTGTACTTAGTAGCCATTCAGTAAGTATTTGTTAATTTTTTTTTTTTCAATTTAATGGCAAAGGATTGAGAAAATGGTATAGAATTCATTTTTTTCTGGAATTGTGTGATTCCAAGACTTAATTTTTGCCCTCACTGCTAAAGGAAATGGAAAATCATCACATTTGTGTTACGGTCATTTAAATTCTGGAGATGTAAATGAATCTCAATATATCTTCTTGCTGTTAAGTTATATCCTGGCCAACTTGTAAGTTATTGGACTCTTTGTGTATGTGGCCCATCTATATGACTTTTACATATATAAAATGAATTTAGACAGGCAACATATGTAGCTTGGCTAACCGATCTCCTTTTTATGTGGCTTTTCCTCTTTTTTTTTTTTTTTATTTAATAGGGAAATTGCTCTCCCACTGAATCTTAATTCGCTATGTTAAGACTTCAGAAATATAGTTTTATATTCAGAAAGAATTTCAATCTTCTTACTGTCAAACACTCTGCTCTCACATGGGCACTTAATATTGTCAGGATGTCAATTTAATTTTGATAGGGCCCCCACAGATGGAATTTTCAACTTTTTATGCTAGGTTAATATAGATTGATAAGAGGATATTTGAGGGTTTTCCTTTCTGTTTTCATGGAAACATATACTTTCCCATACGATTGGATGACAGTAATATGTTTGTGAGGTACTCTAAGCTTTTGAGAGTGGTAAGTTTCTGTACTGCTCCAGGCCTACTATTAACTGCTTCTAAATGGCTCCAAGGTTGTTGTTATTTCCAAGTGCTGTGATGCTCTTAATAGTCTGAAGGCACTGGAATCTTTGCTCCCACCAAGAAATGTTTTTTTTTGTTTTTTTGTTGTTGTTTTTTTTCCCACCTTCTTTGGTACAGTACCACTTGACCTTCAGATGTAGCAAGTTATGGAGACAAATTCCTTGTCCTTTGCTCTTTAGGTAGTTTTAGTGCCTGAATATTGCTAAGATGTGAGTTTTTAGATTTTTGTCCAGGAGTAGGAGTAGACTGAACTAATCTCAAGACTCTTGTATTAGCTAGCTATGGCTGCATAACAGGATGTTAAAATGAAGTGGTTTAAAACAATAGACATATTTTATCTCACAGTGTCTGGGTGGATTCTGGGAGAGGCTTAGCTCGGTGGTTCTGGTTGAAGGACTCTCATGAGGTTATATAAAGGAGTTGGCCTGGAGCTACAAGCATCCGAAGGTTAAATAGGGTTAGACTGGGCTTTCCAAGGTGGCTCATTCACACAGCTATTGGCTGTAGGCCTAAGTTTCTTGCCATGTGCGCCTCTGCTTAAATGTCCATGTAACAACAGCTGGCTTTCTGCAGAGTAAGTGATCAAAGAGAGAGTGATCAAGGAAGAGGCTGCAGTGCCTCTTACAACCAAGTCTCAGAAGTCATACACTGGCACGTCTGCCATATTCTCTTTGTTAGAAATTAGTCACTAGCCTAGCCCATACTCAGGGTGAGGGTAATTAAACTCTACCTCTTGAAAGAAAGTATATCAAAGAATTTATGGACATAATTTAAACCACTACAACTCTCTTGATGTCACCCCTATGTTACTGGGTATTTGCAAAAAAAAAAAAAAAAACACCCCAAATCAGAGGTTTGTGTTCAGCAAATGGACAGGTGAACACTGCTCCCTCAGTCTTGGGGTGATTCATACAGAATTTCAGCCTTCCAACCTAACCAAATAGGTGCTCCCCCCAAACTCTAAAAGGATGGAGTGGAGGTTGGGTCTGAGAAAGCCAGATTTCTTTCAGCTCTTCAAATAATATTGTCTTCTGTGCCCCCTGTGAATATGCAGTGGTCAGGAGGGAGCTCTTCCCAGGGCATGTGCAGAGAGCAGGACAGCAGTAAAGATGTGTGTTGAACAGGGATAGGTGCGTTTGGTTGTATTCACCTGGACTAATTGGTCAGACATAGACAGTAGACGGTAAGACCAGAGTAAGAAGTTAGCTGTTTCTGTTCTGCTGCTGGTTGGCAAAGACCAGCCACAGATGGTGAGAGTGAGGCTATGAGAAGAATCCAGTCTTGGGATCAAGCAAGTGCCAAAGCCTCCCGCTGAAATCATCCACAGCACCCCTGAGAGATATGCAGGATCTGTGGGCAAAATTCCAGGCTTGGATCTTGAAAATAGAAACCATGGTAGTTCTGGCTCTTAGCACACAATGCAAGGAAGGGAGCACTTGGTACCAGGTGGAGAGGTTGTGAGAACAGAGTGTGACTGTCAGGCCACAGAGTGAAGCATCGTGCCATAAAGACAGATGGTGAGAGGGGTGCTCCCATCTGTGGTGGCTTACTGCCTTTTCAGTGCTCATCCTGCCTGTGTACCCTTCACATAGGGCCTCTTCTAGAGCTTCTACTTCCAAAGCATTTTATTTTATTTTATTATTTTTTCAAAGCATTTTAATTTAGAAGTCAAATGTTAGTGTTCCAAGCTTTAGTCCAGATTAAGAGCACTTCATAACTTTTCCTTTTTCTTACATTTAAAGACACCTGGGTTTCTGACACACTAATAAGGGAATCATAGAATTGAAAAATTTATGAAAGCAGGCATTGGAGAGAGTAGAGTGAAGAATAAAGTTTCTTTCCAGTACATTCCTGCCATTAAGATACCAGTGCAAGAGCAGAGGGGATGGGAAACATAGAAAACACACAGATTTATACTTCAAGAAACAGATCTACTACATATGTCATTACTCTACTAAAGAAATTCTGAGGCTCTTCTGCTAACACCTATAGCAGCAGGAGGGAGGAAACTACCTGTAAGGGGACCTTCTCCAGCTGCACTCCTACATACTGAGCAGGAGCCCACCAAGCCAAAGGAATGTGCCAGCCTGGAGCTGATTTTACCCCTTAAAACCTCCAGGTACCCAGAAGCCAGAATTCCCTTTCTAATCCTGAACCTGTATCCAGGGCCTATGTGTATGTCTCCTCTAGATCCTGAGATATTACTTCTGGGCTGGTGGAGTAGCCAAGAAATGACAGTTTTGTAGAGGGAAAAGTGGGAATAAAGACTGGACATGTAGGCTCAAGTGCCCAGTACATTGCAGTATGGGGCCGAACTGTCTGTAGGAAGCAAAGGAGGGAAGATTGCTCTGTGTGGGGACCAGCTCTCCCTGTTCCAGCAGGGAATTCTGAGAAGTCCCAGAATTCTAAGTGCAAACCTGGTCTTCCAATTTTTTAATTTCACAGATTGTTGGCTTGTTTTATAACTTTTACATATTTAGACATTTGATATGTGGGCCTCCAAGTGTAGCCTTTTTGTGAGCCCTACAACTGTTATGGTTGGTTATGGTTCCCCATTTGATACAGAAGCAAGCCGATGCAGCTTGTCTTGGTTTTTAAGGCCTTTTACTATTGGCTCTTCTGCAGTAATCTCCCATACACCAAAATGACCTAACATAGCCAGGCACTGCCCACATCATTTTCTTAGTGCTCAGGTTCACCCTATTTTTCTCCGAAAGGCCCCTGTTTCTGCCCTGCTTTTGGATGGGCCACACTACTGTTTTAAGACCCAGCCCCAAGTCATGCCTCTTTACCTTGGACTGTTCTAATAGCTCTTGTCTGAGTCACTTATTGGCACTCAAAGTGTACAACCACGTATAGTCATGTTTCTTATTACATACAAGATGCGGTTATAAGATAGGGAGACATCAATATGCAACCATTTTCAAACCAGGAAAGTTGACAAAAGAAAAAATAAAAAAAGAAAAGAAATTCCAGGAGAGTAGTGAGAGAATCAGAAGAATGTGGTTAGGGAGGTACCAATGGAGGACATTGGTCAGCATTGTCAAAAGCCAGATTGGTCATTGGGAAAGATGCCTCCCAATAGACCATTTGTCTATTAGGAAAGAGGTCTTTTGTGACCATTGAGGGAAAAACAGATTGTGTGGGCAAAAGCAACATTATAATGAGAAAAATAGAGATTGAAAAGTAGAGACATTAGATTCACTTTAATGTTTCTCAAGAAGTATGATTCTGAGAAGAATGGAGATAGAATAGCTTGAGAGGGTAGAAGAGGTAGGGTGGTTTTGTTCTGTTCAAAAGATGGGGAGTTTGAGTGTGTTTGTGGGAGAAAAGAACTAAATTAGATGGGGGAAATTGATAATGGGGAAAGAAAAGATAGTTAATTAAACAAAATCTGGAAATGGCTGAGATCCAGAGCACAAGTGCAGAGGTTAACCTTGATGAGGAGAAAGGGCACTTCTTGCTGTTGTAGGTAAGGAAATGAGGAGGAGATGAATGAAGGCTACAGGATAGGCATAATAATGAAGAAACTGGATGTAAGGGTGAAGAGAGTGGCTGTCATTGTAGAGGTTAGGCTGGGAGAACCTGAATTTTCTGGGGCAGGTCCAGATTTTATATATTTAAATTTCACATTCTTAATTCACTACTTTCACATTTATTCAATGTTCTGTGTGTGACAGACACTGAGGTCAACAGAAATACAGCTTTTCATGTAATTTTGGAATTAGCTATATTGGTGACTCAAGTGAGATTTACTTTTTACTTTTCTAGAAGGCTTTAAATAGAAATAAATGCGCGAATCAGAAGAAAGTCCTTTGTCAGACCAGCTGTCTCTAGTTGGGGTTTGGAAAACACAGGCATCTCAACAATGGCACCCCGTTTTAGGTGGAGAGGGAGGAGAGGCTGAGATGGAGGAAAGGTAGTTTAGACTCGGGTAACCGAGGAGGGTTGCGCCTTCAATCAGGAAGATGTGAACCTTTGCACACTTCAGGCCACGCTGTAACCAAGGGTAACAGCGCCTCTGCCTACACACTTGTGAAGACCAGCTTCTTCCCTAAACAAGGTGTTATCTATGAAGGTTAGGCAGGTCCAGACACAAGCCAAGCCTCGCTATCCAAGTTACCTTTCCGCAAATATCCACTTCCTTTGACTATTTAAGGGTATTGCTACCTTTTCCCCCAGTTTATTGATGAGGGGCCGGGGAGAGCAAGAGGCGGTGGGCGGGGCGAATCACCTTTCCTATTTTATAATTGGTCATAATAGCCTCAGAGTCCCGCCTTCTGCTCCTTCGCCAACAGGTTCTTAAGGCTGTCACTCGAGCTGCCGCTCCCGCCTCTCACCGTGGCCCCGCCCCTCACTGTGGCTGGGATCTCGCGGGAAGAGCAGCGGACTCGGCTGTGGCTGAGTCTCCTGGCTGCGCGCGGAGCGGGAGGGCTCTCCTCACACAAGCGCTTCCTCGCGGAGAGGTTGGAGCTGCTGCAGCCGCAGGCCTGGGCCGCTCCTTCTCTGTCGCCTCTTTCTCTTCCTTAGGGCTCCCCAGTCCGCTCGCCCTCCGACGCTGTCCAGGTAAGGAAGCCTGGAGCGCGTCTCCGCTGAGGAGTAGTCGGGGAGCGGGGACACTGAGCAGCCGGGGCAGGCGTGCTCCAGACGGGGGCGGCTCCGGGGGCGGCTCCCGGGGCAGCGCGGCGCTGCCTGGTGGGCGCAAGGCTTGGCGGGGTTCGGGAGTGCGAGGAGCGAGGAGGCGGTGTGGTGGGATCCTGTGTGTGCGCCCAAGGGCGGTGTAGCGGGTGCCTAGGCTCTTCCGGGTGTGCAGGCGGTTTATTGGGGGTCCCAGGGCAGTTCTGGCTTGGGATGTGGGTAGGTGGTGGCGTAGAGGGTGCCGAGTCTTCGGGGTCCAGGGAGATTTTTCGGGGTTCTGAGGTTCCTTGACGTAGTGTAGCGGGGTTCCGGGACAAGGGGTCCCTTTATCCGGGTCTTCGGCTTTTTAGGGGCAGAAGATTCAGTTTAGCAAGGTCCTAGGTCTCTGAAGGGGCAGATTATTGGGGTCCGGTGGAGGGGCTTTGAGCGGGAGTGGGCGTATGTTTCGCATTTCTGGAATGAAGAAGCAGTATATTAGGGTTACGGGGACAAGGGTCTGTGTATCGGGGTCTCCAGAATAGAGGCGATGTATCTGCGTCCCGCAGGTGCTGGGCCGGGCGCCTTGGTGGGCTGCTTGGGGCGGAAGGGTTTACCGCGGAGACCAGCGTCTTTACTGGGATTTTTGCTTTGCCCAGAGGGGGGCGGTAACTTGGCATGGTCTCCAATCTTTTCCGGGGCGACAGAGCGCGTTAGTGGGTCCCCGGGTGGTCTTGAACCGAGGGCGCGGCTCAGCGGGCGCTGGGTTGGCTGCGAGCGGGAGGGGCTCTAGTGGCATCCTGAGTCGGCCCAGGGGACAGTCTGTGACTGGTCAGCATCCTGGAACAGGTCTTTTCCGTCTAGGTGAGATACTTAGTTGGAGAGTTGATCCGTGTTGTTGCCTAGTTGAAAAAAAAAATTGTGGGTTTGTTCTGCGGTTTTCTTTTCTCTGCCCCAGGATCCCTGTGAGGGCGTGCTGGTCTCTCCACTCTGGGAGCAAGAGTGGCAGCACCTTAGATGGAGATGTAGACTGGGGTTTTTAGGAGGCGAATGTCCCCAGGTTGAGCGTGGACGCCGCTGAAGACTGCGTGGTTTTGGCTTCCCTCTCCTTGGTGATCTGCTTTGGTGATACTGCATTATTAGATACGTATTAAAGCCTTGCCTGAACGTTAGGCAGAGTCAAGTAATGCCGAGAAGTGTGTTCTGCTTCACTTTGTGCTTTGAAAAGCTGTTGTGGAGAAGGTTAACTTCAAGTTTAGCCTCTAACGTACATACTGGAATTTGAAGTCCCAAAGCTAGAACTCTGCAACAGCGTCGTTTGAGACCTGTAAGGGTGACTTACAGAGCTTTTTTAGAGAATCTTGCTTAACAGTTTTATTGTAAAGGTACAGTTAGTCATGAAATTTGCACAGAGTTTTTGACAACTAGCCCAGACTTAGATGGAATTCAAATAAAATGACCTGTATATATGTGTATGTGCTTTTAAAAAAAAAATCTATAGGTCAGAAAGTGCACATTTGCCTGACAATTCTGGTTAGATGGCTCCTGGATCAAATTTGTGGTGACAGAAGGAAATATCTAACTATGGGAGGTGAACACACAGAGTAAAAATATATATATATATATGCCTTACTGTTAAAGTGTGCAGCTGAAACTTACTGGATTTCATTAACCAATGTCACCATAAAAATAAAATAAAATAAAATAAATTAGAATTGCAAAAAAAAAAAAAAGATAACTACTTGATCCTAGAGGCTTGTAAATGAAATTTCATGTGACAGGCAGTGGAGCCCATCCATACTCATAATAATTCTGTAATTTTAGGTAAACAAACAAATTTAAGTATGCCAAAGCAAAGAATTTTGCCTGCTTTAGTCTTTTTCTTTTGATCTTAGAATCAGAAAGATTAGGGATAATGTGCTTAATCCTTGAATCTTGCAATAATCTTAAAAAACAATGGAATCCCACATAGCAATATTTAACTCTTTGGAGAGTTTAAGTTTTTTGTTTGTTGTTGTTATAATTCAACCCAAAATACCCGATTGACTTTTATAGTTATCAAAACTGATCAGTTGAGCAGATATTTGTTTGGAACTACAGCACTCCCCTAACTAAAAAAAACAAACAAACCCAAAATGTACTTTTGAAAGACAAGTGATAAGTCGATTTTAATAACTTTTTTTTTTAAAGCAGCTTTTCTGATTTCTAAATAAACATATTGATCAGTCGAAAGATATTTGATTATCTGCTAGGTGTCAAGTACTGGAAGTACAACAATTCCAGCTCTCATGTAACCTACATGGAGAGAGAGAAAGACAACAAATAAATAAATACATAAGATAATTGAAATTCTGGTAAGGAAGAAATAAACACCTTACTGGAGGTTTAGCTCACTTTTTTTTATAACCCCTGAATGATAATATAATTTTTGTCTTTTGTGATAACCGGAAACCAAGCAAGATTATGATCTACCTTCTGAATTATTAAAGAAAGATTAAATTATGATCAGTAGAGTCTGGTTGTTAAATATATGTTGACTCTTTGAGGATTAGCACCTATTGTTATGTAAGCATATAAAAGTCTGCGAGGTCATTCATCAAACTTACCAGTGTTTGGGGGATTCTTCAAGAGAACGTTGCAGAGGCATGGAGGACAGCTATTAATTTTATGCTTTTATATTATTGGAATCTATTACAATGAGCAGACATTACTTAAGTGTAAATTAGAGAACTCGAAAAATTAAAACATTTTGGTCACTATGCAAATTTGTGAAATGTACAATATTTATCAAGTCTTTTGTCAGTGTTGCCCCTTCTGCTTGTGTGTACTAGTGAAGGACAACAATATATTTCAAGGTTCTAAAAATTATAGGGGTGGGGGAGCGCACAACAAAATAAGAAAAAGACTGAGACCTATGTAAAATATTAAAACCTGTTAAAGATGTTGGAAATTTAATTTTATAATTTAATCTTAGGCCTTTCTTTTTTCAAATTTAATTGTTTCCTGAATTTTAGAAAGGAAATTTTTAGATTCCCTACAGACTAATTGGGCGTGTGTTCTGGCAGAGAAGGTGTTATTATTGCACAGACTTCAGGAAGAGATTTCTTTTTGTCAAACATACACATATCTGATAGATATGTTTTTCTTGTAAGGCATATGAAACATAAAAATAGTTTATATAGTTCATTATTACACTGCTGAAAATGACAATAGTGGAGTGTCTTTTGGATTATTAGTTGAAATTCTAGAATCATAAATATATACTAAAGCAGTTTCTAGAAAAGATAACATAAGACATGAATTCCAGTCTTCACTGTGCAACTAATCGTATGATCTTAGGTAATTCCTTAGTCTCTCAGGGCCTCAGTTTCCATATATATAAAATTAAAGCAAGAAAAGTTCCTGTCAATAATCAATATAAACTCCCAATTCCGAGGATTCTATTGCATTGGTTTTTATGTTACAGATCTGCAGAATTATATGTACAAAAAGGGATAGATGTCATAAGAGTAGCTAGTTCTCAGGATATAGTTAATTCGATGTAAATTTTATGTATCATATTATGTCATATAATTTTAGAAGCCTCTTTTTAAAATACATAGGAAATACTTAATTCCAGAATAGATATTCATGAAGATAAATTATTTCCTTTTGATAATTTAGCTTTATCTGTTAAACATTTTTTTTTTTTTTAATTTCGGATCCCTGGTTCTATAGTAGAATATCTGCATGACCTTATTTAACTTTGAATGTAGAATGAGGTCTCTAGTGTTTGACCCCCTTTAATTTATCCTTTCCACTACTGCCAAGGCGATTTTTCTAAGATACAAATCTGTTCAATGCTTTCTTAAAACCCATACTTCTTTTTTGCCTACAGCATTTAATTCTAACGATGGCTACAAGCCCTTAATCATCTGGCTCATCTTTTGCCTTTCTCCCACTGTAAACCTCAAGCTCTAACTGTAGAAATAAAATCAGTTCACTGAAAATGCCATACTGTTTCCTGATTTGGAGCCTTTTCATATACTCTCCCCACTGCTGAGAATGTTTTTCCTTTTCCTGTCTTGCTGACAAAGATGACTGATTTTTCAAGCTACAACTTAAGCACTATCAGCGTTTTTAAGTCTGGTCCTTTTTCTTTCTACCCCACTGGATTATTTACTTTCTGTGTCTTGTTCATGCATTCTCTTATGTTCCTTAGTATGCTGTAATTATTTATGTCTGTCTCCTGGACTCAAAGACAGGGTTATATTTGTCTTATTACTTTTTGAATCTCTATTGCTTATTTTTCATTGTTGGTTTTCTTATGTTTGAACTCTCCATGCCAAGATTAATGTCTTCATAATACCCGAGATGAGTTAAGCCCAAATTTCAGTCTCATCCTACTTTCCTAAAATTTTGGCCTTTTTAAACTGTCTTATTTTCTTGTACCAATGACCTCAAACCGACATGAGATCTGTAGTCCTTATCCTCATATTTAAGGCATTAGACTCACCACAATATAGGAATTAAGGGTTACTCTG
>NW_011888796.1:14921505-14954695 GCF_000151845.1 Pteropus vampyrus | reverse complement strand
TAGTAAGATCCATGAGGGCAGGGGTTTTTACCCATTTTATTCAGTGCTATATCCCCAGTACTCAGCAGTATCTGTTACAAAGTAGGTGCTCAAATTTTTGTTGAATGAATAAGACAATTGAACTTTAAAGCAGAAAAGTGAGGATGATTAAATCTAACCGTCTCCCCATCCTTTCCTCCCTTTGTCTTGGCTGCTGGCATAGAGGAAGAGGAACTTCCTCGACCCTGTTTTTTTTTTTTTTAATAATTTTATAGGACTTCGAAAAATTATATACAGTAAGGTACAGAAATCACAAACAACTCCATGAATTCTGTATATGTAAACTTGTAATCAACCAGATTGAGTTACAGAACACTTCTAGGACCTTAGAAGCCTTTTTCATGTTCTTTCCTAGTCAGTATTTTCCAAAGGTAACCACTGTTCTGATCTCTATCACAATAGATTAGTAGCTTATTCCTGAATGTCGTATAAATGGAATCAAATCATTCTTTTTTCTGGTTTTCTTTGTTCAACATTAGGTCTGTGAGATTCATTTTTTTAGAGTTAGCAGTAGTTCATTCTTTTTCATCATTGTGTAGCATTCCATTTTATGATTATATTTTTCTGTTCTACTATTGATAGACATTTGGGCCGTTTCAAGTTTTAGAACAAAGCTGCTATGAGCAGTTTTGTATTTGTCTTTTGGTGGGCATAAGGATTCATTTCTTGGCTAAATAACTAGAAATTAACCTTATCTCTCTCTCTCTCTAGATAGATACATACATAGATACACATAATTCTTAATCTCATGTGGTTCTTAGCATATGCTAGATGATCATTAAATGATTGAAGATAAACCATGTACTGTGAGTTTATCTCAAACTTACTAAAAATATTGGAGAACAGTTTCTAGCTCATGATTTTTTTTCTTATATCTGACATAAAACATGTAGTATTGAATTTAATCCAGTCTACACATTTCTTTTTCCTTTTGCCTTTTTGTAAAAGACAATATTCTTTATTACTTGCTCTCTCTCCTCCAGAAGATGGGAGAAATATGTGCAGAAAAGAGAAAATTCAAATTAATTAATTTTAAGATAGGAATTTCAGTCCTGGTTGGCTATTTTCCTATATTTTTTTCAACGATAAAAGCCGTTTCTTTCTGACAGTTTGGTTTTACCATACATTATATTTTTCTACTCTTCTATACAGCTTGAAATCAATTTGAAATCAGTGGGTAGAAAAACTATGAATCTGTTTTTGATTTCTGTTATGTGTTATTAATTGATGTTTGGGGATATGTCAAGCAAAGGCTTTCTTTGATGGCCGTAAGTCATTTTAGAAGTGGCTTCAGTTGGTGAAGGATGCAAATGAGAGACTCTACAATAATAGAAATCTTGAGAAATATTTTTCTCATTCGGAAAAGTTTTCAGTTCCCTTTTGAAGTGATTTCTAAGCTAAGACTTGAAAGATGAGCAGGTGGATGGGACACCCTGTAGGGAATAGGATGGCTAAAAGAGCACTATAGATAGGGAACTGCATTTGTAGAGAGCAGATTTGAGGATATGCAGGCAATTCAGGAGGGCTAGAGCTGTGGATTTCAAACTATAATGTGCATATGAATCTCCTGGTAGGAGAAGGGCTCATGAATTTGGAGTTCTAGCACATTCACAGGTGATGGAGATGTTGCTGGTTCAAGGATCACGCTTTGCAAACCACTAGGCTAGAGTAGAGGAAGGAGTAGGGAGTAAAAGCAAATACCATATTATGAAGGATCTTAAAATAAATGTAAGCATAATAGTTACTTGGTGAGATTTGTGATTTCCAAGTGGTCAACTAGTGGTGGAAATAATTTTTAGGTGTAAACACCATCTGCATTTGAAACTATACAGATTAGTTAATGTCTGAGAAATGATAATTTACCCATTCATTAATAAGTATTATTTCTCTCACTAGCAAACTCAGTCCATTTTAAGGAAAAAATTTGGTTATATTTGTTAATTCAGATGTTATATGTTAATTTAATCAGTTCCTTCTTTTAGGGATATTACTTAATAAGTATTATAATTTAACTCATAATTACATTATTAATCTTGTTTGAAGGGATTTAATTTTTGTTCATATTTTACCATGTTATAGCCTTACAGAAAAAGTTTTTTATTGTATTGATTTAAAAATAAGCTAGTTGGTAGTGCTTATTGTATGGTAGGAATGATCTTAATGATACATAGTTTATAGGCTAATGTGTCATTGACTTCCATAAATGTTATTAATTAGAAGGTTTAAACTTAATTAATTTTACCTGTTTAAATGCCACATCAGTTTTGCAGTATTATAAACTTTATGTGTGGTTGGTATGTATGTATAAAATCAAATATTTTCCCCTGATTTTATAAGTTCTGAGAATTCATTTAAAAAACTTGGAGAAATACAAAAGTCAAAAATCTAATGACTCAACACAAATATAAGCATTGCTAACATTATGGTATACTTCCTCCTCCCATGAATATATTTATTCATCTGTATAATGTTTATTCCCCCCGTAAGCAGTAAATCATGAAGATTTTTCTACTTTGTTAGAATTGTTTCAAAACCTAATTTTTTAATAGCAGCATAATCTTCTATTGAGTGGATAAATAATGATTTAACCATTCCCAATTATTGAACATTTTATTCCTCTGCTGATATTAATGAAAATCTTTGTATGTAAATCTTTATCCATACTTGATTATTTTCTTAGGATAGGAATAAAAATATTCAGTCAAGAGATAAATTTAAAAAATTATAGATATTGACACATTGCTTTCTAGAAAGGTAATGCCAATTTATATGCCAATATTCAATATTAGTTTAAAAAAGCTTTTCTAATTAGATAAACAAAAATGATCTTAATTTGTATTTCTTTGATTATCAGTGAAGTTGAGCATTGTAAATTTTTAAAATAATTACATATAAAATCTTTTTAAGACATAATGCTTCATGTTATTTTTAAGGTGAAATATTTGAACTAGAATGAATGTTTTATTGTTAGAATTTTTCCTTTTAAAAGATAAATTAATTTTTTGACTAGTTATTACAGAAACATACAAAATTCAAGGACCCAAACAGTTGCCCCGGAGGCAATCACTGTTACCAGTTTCTTTTGTGTAGTTCCAAAGGTATTGTAGATCATGTGTGTATATCTATGTATGTCAAAACATTAGACGAATTATGGAGAACATTCATTACAATACTGTCTAGTTCACATGTGGCATTGTGTATACTAAATTGTGTAGTAAAAATTAGAAAGGGTCTAAAAATGATTAGTATCTGGCTTCTGGCCCAGAAGGAAGAAAAGCAGCGTCTGGCAGTATTTGGCAGTAATTTTCTATAAGACAAGTGGCCTTAGCTCTTTTTATTATTGGATCGATTCTTTGACAATACCACTTCTGTTTACAGTACCGATTCTACAATACTGTTTCAAAAAGGAAAGCCAAGTTTTTGATAAATTAGATTGTTGATACCTGAAACTCTTTAAAATACAAAAGCTATTTGGAGGTATTTAAGAGAACATTTAGGGGAAAGATAACTTTATTCTTAGATATTTTAGGGTTTCTTTGCCTTTTGGTTACAGTTTTAGCAGAATTTTCATGATTTTGCTGCTTAACAGTAAAAGTTTGAGCTTGAATAATTGCAAATAAAATTATTTTCCTACTAAACTCTTATTTACCTAATTCAAAAATCAATCAGCCATGGTATAAACCTATTTTAAAAATATATTCTTAAAAGGTTTTTATGCTAATAGCATAGTAGTAAATCATCTCATACATCAAAGGTCTTTTTGAACTTGACTTGAATGCTACTGCTAAATAAGTGGTTTGAGCAATAAGAGTCGGAGCTTGGATTCTACAGAGTTTTCTTGCTTTAGGGAAAAGATATTTACTTTTGTGATAAATTTGTTAAGGCCCTTGCATCCAAAAATAAAATTTTGGGATGACTATTGTTTATTTAATATTAACTCTATGTGTGGGATAATATGAGAATTCCTATTGCTGGGATCAGTGTCTCCTATTCCAGATTAATTATAGGGCTGAAGGGCTGCTAAAGAACTTGTACCTAATAGCGGTTGGTAATATTTGAGAAGTTTTAAGAAAGAATTTATCAGAGGTGGGAAAATACCATCTGGATTTTTTTTTAAATGTTTAATTTTGAAGTAGTTACATATTTATTGGAGAATTGCAAAGATAATACAGAGAATTCCCATGTATCTTTCACCCAGCTTCCCCTAATATTAACATCTTATACAACCACTGTACATTTATCAACACTAATAAATTCATCCTGATTTTCAAAAGAATTCAACAGATCTTGTTTTTGAACACCTATGTGTAAAAAGTGTTTTAGTTGCTGACGTATGTTGAAAAGCAAGTAAAGGTTGCCAATAATAAAGCTGGTGACCTTGGTATCATTCCTGAACAAATTCTCAGATTATAGAACACATGATTGTTGGTACTTAAAAAAGAAAACAGTGATCACTAGGAGCCAGCATGAGTTCATACAGAACAAGTCATGCCACACTGCCTCAATTCTTTTCTTCAGGGTAAGTATACTAGTGGGTACATTAGGAGATACTCTGGCCACAGTCTATCTAGAATTATATCTACATTTATTAGCTTTTAATTTTGTGCTAGACATTGGGTTAAATGCTTTACATAGATTGCCTCATTTAGTTCTGATTTACAAATAAGGAAGGAGACTCCCCAAGGTTAAACAGCTATAACCCCCAAAGTTATATAGTTATATATTTGACAGCCTTTTATGGTATCTTTGTAGACAAGAAGAGTGTAGTCTGAATAATTACGTAGGCAGGTGGATTTGTAATTGATTAATGCGCTGATGTTAAAAGTAAACTGCCTTTTATTCTTAGTGGTATGCCTCAAGATGCTGTCTTCCCTCATGTCCTATTTAAGATGTTTGTCAGTTACTCAGAATAGTGAGGGGGGAATGCTAGTATGTTATATAACAGAATCAGGGTCCTCTCCTACCCCCCATCCCCTTATTTTTAATAATTAGAAGAAAAGATTATATGTGAGAAAATGTTATAATAATTTCATATTTGATGTGTTTATATTTGATAAGAACAAAGTCCTATGACTGAATCTTTTTTAAAAATCTGCACAAATATAGAGTTGGAGACTCGGACGACTAACAGCAGTGAATTTTTTTTTTTTTTTAAAGCAGGTGTGCGCCTGGATGTGTCTTCTTACTTGTCTGAAGTTAGTGAGTCAGTGGTTTATTATAACTGCCCAAAGGCTAATACCCACTGAAAACAACATTATTTTGAAGGCTGTTGTCCAAAACGTAGTTGATTATCTTCATTTAGCTCGGTATTCTCAGTTCTGTTTGTCACACTTCAAGGAGGGCATTGACAAACAGTGTATTCAGAAGAGAGTAATCAGTATGAAGTGTCTTGAAACAGATACTTGCAAAATAAGTGCAACATTTAGGATTTTCATCTTGAAGAAAAGAACACTTTAGTGGGCTGTATGATAATGTTTTTAAAATTGAGTAATTGAATGATCTTTAAAATTCTTCCTGTCTCAAATCTGTGATTCTGTGAAATATATGAGGAAATAGCATGCAGAAGAGGGATTGAAACATATTTTTGCATCCCCAGAGGATAGAACTAGGAACAAGAAATGAAAGAGGAAGGAGAATATTGGTACCTAAGATGTTTTTAACAACTGAAATGACAAGAGAAGTGGACATTCTGTCATTGAGGCATTAAAGCATTTTATTGGGTAGAGTTTAATCAAGCTATCCTCTAAGGACTTTTCCAACTCCAATCTTTTCTTTTTTTTCTTTCTTCATCGATTATAATTCCCCATAGCAAAACTTTCTCTTAGGAGTATCACTTATTCTTAACACCTTATGGTTTCATATAGTATCAAGTGTTAGTAATAACATCATCATCATCATCATCATCATCATCATATAATGCAGATTTAAACAACAGTAGGGTATTTTTCACTAGCCAGATTGACAAAGATTAACAAGTTCAGTACACAATAATGGCAAGCACATATAGAATTACTCACTCTCATACACTATAGGCAAGAATGTAAATTTGTGCAGTTCTTGGAGGATAAGTTGGCTTTACTTATTAAAATGATAAATGTTTATACTTTTGACTCAGTAATTTTAAAGACTTTATCTTTCTTCATTTTAGTATTCATTACATTATGAAAAGCCCAAATTACTCTTAATATGGGTCTGGTTAAATAAATAGTAGTACAACCACATGATGGGATGTCACAGCCACAAAAAGAAAGAAAAAAGGAGCACTTTTGCATGAGCTCATCTCTAAGATGTATTATTGTGTGAAAAAATAAGTTGTAAGACAGTGTTTATGATAGGCTAACATAACTGTAAAAAAGTAAATTGTGTATTTGTGGGTATAAATACACATAGATATGCACACATTAGTAAACACACTCATGTTTCTCTGTACATAGACTTTTCTGGAAGGATAAAAAGAGGGACCAGTAGTTGCTTCTGGAGAGGGGATAGGAGTTTGGAAGTCTGAGTTCTCAGTAAGACTTTGGTTTGTTTTGGTTGTGTATATTTTTA
Source organism: Pteropus vampyrus (assembly GCF_000151845.1). Lineage (NCBI taxonomy): Eukaryota > Metazoa > Chordata > Mammalia > Chiroptera > Pteropodidae > Pteropus > Pteropus vampyrus. The sequence continues at coordinate 14,948,107 of NW_011888796.1, read as the reverse complement.
TAGTGCTCGAATTACTTTTTTTTGGTCAAGAGTGAATTGTTAAAAAAAAAAGCGTATTGTAAATTTTTATTTTGAGGTAATTATAGACTCACAGGAAGTTCCAAAATTAGCTCAGAGAAGCTCTGTGTACCCTTTATCCAATTTCTTCCAATGGTAACATCTTACATATCAAAACCAGAAAATTGACCTTGGTACAATCCACAGATCTTATTCAGATGTCACTAGTTTTACATGTACTCATTTGTGTGTGTGTGTGTGTGTGTGTAATTCTTTGCAGTTTTATCATATGTGTAGATTTGTGTAATCACCATCACAGTTGAGATACAGAGCTGTCCCATCACCAAAAAGTCACATTTCTTTATATCCCTTTATAGTCACATCCATCTCCCTAACCTCTAGCAATCACTAATCTGTTCTCCATCACTGTATTTTGTCATTTACAGATGTTATATAAACAGAATCATACAGCATGTAACCTTTGAGACTGGCTTTTTTTACTCAGCATAATTCTCTTGAAATTTATCCAAGTCGTTGTATGTACCAATAGTTCCTTTATATTGTTGAACAATATCCCATGGTATGGATGTACCAGAGTTTGTTTAATCTTCACCCATTAATGGATATTTGGGCAGCTTCTCATGGTTGCCTTTTACAAATACAGCTGCTGTCAACATTTGTGTACAAGTTTTTGTGTGGACTGAGTTTTTTGTTTCTCTGGGATAACTGAATAGGAGTGTAAATTGCTGGGTAATTTGGTAAGTGTATTGAAGAAAGTGTAAAGTTATTTTAAGAAACTGCCAAACTATTTTCCAGAGTGGTGTACCATTTTACATTCCTTTCAGCATTGTATGAGAGATCTAGTTTCTCTGTGTTCTTAGCATTTAATATTGTCACTATTTTTTATTTTAAGTGTTCTAATAGGTATGTAGTGGTATCTCATCATGGCTATAATTTGCATTTTCCTGATGACCAACGATGTTGTGCATATTATATTTGCCATCTGTGTATCTTCTTTCATGAGATGTTTCTTCATGTCTTCTCATTTTTTAATTAAATTTTTTGGTTTTTTACTGTTGAATGTTGAGAGTTCTTTATATATTATAGATATGAGTCCTTTGTCATATAAGTGGTTTGCAAATGTTTGTCTATTTCATCTAAGTTGTCAAATTTATTGATGTAAAGTTGGTTATCATGTTTTCTTATTATCAATAGAATCTACAGTGATGTAACTTCTTTCATTCCTGATATTGGTTATTTGTGTCTCTTTTTCTCGATTAGTCTGGCTAGAGGTTTGTCGATTTCATTGCTCTTCTCAAAAGAACCAGCTTTCAGATTCATTGATTTGTCTCTATTATTTCTGTTTTGTGTTTTGTTGATTTTTCGCTTTGATCTTTATTATTTCTTCTACTTACTGTGCGTTTAATTTGCTCTTTTTCTAGTTTTTAAAAGGTGGAAGCTTAGGGCATTGATTTGAGACTTTTTTTCTTTTCCAATAAGCATTTACTGCTACAAATTTCTCCTTAAGTGCTTACTACTATCCCTCAGTTAGCATAATCCCACAATTCTGATATGTTATGTTATTCATTCAGTTAATAATACCTTCTAATTTGCTTCTTCCCTTATTCAACCCATGCATTATTTAGACACGTGTTCTTTAATTTCCAGATACTTAAGGATTTTTCTAAGATCTTTGTATTACTGATTTCTAATTTAATTACATCATGATCAAGGAACATACTTTGTATAATTTGAATAATTTTGAATTTAGCCTTGTTTTATTGCCTAGATTATGGTCTCTTTTCATAAGTGTTCTGCGTACTCTTGAGAAGTATGTGTATTCTGCTGCTGTTGGATAGAGTGTTTTAGAAATGTCAGTCAGATCAAGTTGGTTGATAGTGCTGTCCAAATCTGCATTAAGAATGTGTAACTATCACCACTATCTAATTTTAGAACATTTCATCACCCCTGGTACCCATTAAACAATCATTCCCTATTCCTTTCTTTTCCCCCAGTCCCTGGCAATCAATCTATTTTCTGTCTCTATGGATTTGCTAACTCTAGATATTTCATATAATGGAATCATGCAATATGTGCCCTTTTGTGTCTTGCTTCTTTCACTTAACATATTGTTTTTAGGGTTCATCCATGTTGTAGCATGTATCACTACTTTATTCCTTTTTATGGCTGAATAATACGTCTTGAATAGGTATAACACATTTTGTTTATCCATTCATTCATTGATGGACATTTGGGTTGTTTCTATTTTTTGGCTATAGCGAATACTGCTACTGTGAATATTTGTGTAAAATTTTTAAATTAAACACCTGTTTTCAATTTTTGGATATATCTACCTAGGAACGAAATAGTTGTGTAATATGGAAATTATATAATTAACTTCTTGAGGAATTACTATACTGTTTTCATGATGGCTATAACATTTTACATTCCCATTGACAATGTATGATGGTTCCACTTTCTCTATGTCTTTGATGTTGTTATTATTATTATTTAAATTATAGCCATCCTAGTGAGTATGAAGTGGCATTTCATCATGGTTTTGATTTGCATTTCCCTAATGTCTAGTGATACAGAGCATCTTTTCATGTGCTTATTGGCCATTTGTATGTCTTCTTTGGAGAAATATCAAATCTTTTGCCCAATTTTTAATAAAGTTGTTTATCTTTTTGTTGTTGTGTTGTCAGAGTTGTTTATTCTGAATGGTATATATTTGTCAGACGTGATTTGCAAATATTTTCTCCCATTCTATCTATAGGTTTCCTTTCTACTCTCTTGCTAGTATCTTTTGATGCATAAAATTTAATTTTGGCGAAGTCCAGTTGATCTGTTTTTTCTTTTGTGGCTCATGCTTTTGGTGTCATATATAAGAAACCATTCCAAATCCAAGGTCATGTAGACTTAACTCTATGTTTTTGTCATGGAGTTTATGGTTTTAGCTGTTATGTTAGGTCTTTGCTCCATTTTGAGTTAATTTTTGTATATGGTGTGATGTAGGGGTCCAAATTCTTCTTTTTCATGTGGATATCCAACTATCCCAACACTATTTGTTGAAAATGTATTCTTTCCCTGTTGATAGTGTTGGCATCCATGTTAAAAATCCATTCACCATAGATGAATGAGTTTATTTCTAGACTCTCAGATCTCTTTCATTGATCTATATGTTATCTTTATGCCAGTACTGCACAGTTACTGTAGCTTTAGTACATTTCAAAATAGAAAACTGTTTTTATTTTAAAAGTTAAGAGCCCTCTAACTTTTTTTCCCCAAAATTGTTTTCGTTGTTTGGAATCCCTTGCAATTCTATAGGAATTTACAGATCACTTTTTCCATTTCTGCAAAAACAATTGTTGAGATTTTGCTAGGGATTGCATTGAGTCAGTAGATCGTTTTGGAGAATATTACCATTTTAGCAATTTTAAGCCTACTCATATATGAACATGGGATGTCTTTCCATTTATTTAGATCTTGAATTTCAACAATCTTTTGTCACTTTCAGTGTCTAAGTCTTGCGCCTCTTTGGTTAAATTTATTCCTGTTTTATTTTTATTTTTTTGAAGCTATTACGAATGAAATTGTTTTATTAATTTTCTTTTCAGTTCATTGCCAGTGTGTAGAAATACAACTAATTTTCATTTGTTGATCTTGTATCCTGCAGCTTTGCCAAATTTGTTTATTAGCTTTACTATTTTTTCTTGTAGAGTCATTAGGATTTTCTATGTATCAGGTCATGTCATCTGCAAATAGAGCTAGTTTTACTTCTTTCCAATTTGATGCCTTTCATTTCTTTTGTCTTGCCTAATTGCTCTAGGTAAAACTTCCAGTACAATGTTTGAATAGCAGCAGTGACAGTGAGTTGTTTTTTTTTTTAAATAAAATATAAAACTTAGATTTTAATCACTGTTGAAACATGTTAGATTTTTAAGATAGAATAATCTAGCACACCCACTCTTTTGATCAGGACATTCATTACTGAAACCTGTTATGGAAGTTTCTTATAGTTTATAAGAAAAACAGTGAGAGGGGATTTAGGAAAACTGGGTTCTAGTTATAGTTAGGTGACCTTGTGCCAAAAAGAAAAAATAGATCAATTAGACTTTACCAAAATAAAAAAAATTGTGCATCAAACGATACTATCCAGAAAGTGAAAAGAGAACCTACAGAGAATGGGAGAAAATATTTGCAAATCATATATCTGACAAGGATCTAGTATCTAGGATCTAGAATATATAAACAACTCTTACAACTCAACAACAAAAAGACATAATAGAGCTATCTTCAAGTTTCAATTGACCTATTTTCAAGTTGGCCAATTTTTATTTTTCTGCTCAAATCTTCTGTCAAACCCTTCCAGTAAATTTTTTATTTCGGTTATTATACTTTTCAGTTTCAGAATTTTCACTTGGTTCTTTTTTATTACTAGTATCTTTTTATTAGTATTCTTTATTTGGTGAGACCTCATTCTCATGGTTTCCTTTAGTTCCTTGTCTATGATTTCTTTAAGGTCTTTGAACATGCTTAAGACAATTGATTAAAAGTCTAATATGTCTAAAGGCCTTTCTCAGGGATAATTTTTTCTTCTGAGTGGATCGTATATTTTGTTACTTCACATGCCTCATAATTCTTTTTTATTAAAAATTGGATGTTTTTAATATTATAGTAAGTCTGGAGAACAGATTCTCTCACCATCCTGGAATTTATTGTTGCTGCTTTTCATGGAGTTTAGTTTTTGTTTTTTAGTTACTTTTCTAAATATTTTTGCAAAGACTTTGTTCTTTGTCATGTATGGTCATTAATACCTCTGTTCCAGTAGCTTAGTGGTCTGCTAGTGATATGACAGTATTTAAATAACCACACATCTGTGTGTAATTGAATTAAAGTATTTACATTTTGCCTTCTGTAACCCCACCTGTTTTTTGCAATGTTAATTTTATTACCAGTTAACTTAAACATGCTTGTAGAAAATAAAAATCGACCATATTTTCTACCTCCAAAACCAACCTTTTATATGCTAGTGGGTTTGTTTTTTCGTATTATTTTTTCTGTGTATTATTTCTTTATGTTTACATAAACAAACAAAAGGTATCATTATGCATGTATACTTTTTATAGTTTTTCGCCAATATTCGTGAACATTTTTACATGTAATAAAACATTTCTTAAAGCAAGTTTTTTTTTTAGTGTTTGTCTAATATAGCATTATCTAAAGTTACAGGAAATAAGCCATTTCCCTGTTGTTAAACCAGTAATTTTACCAGTAACCGAATACTGAAAATAGAATATAACTGTGCTTCATGGGAGACATTCAGGTAGATATCGACTCCAACTCTCTTCTTTTCTCTTGGTGCCACAAATGCCTGCTCCATTCTTCTTTTTTTCTGCCATCTAGGTCACTCTGCTTACTCATAGTGTCTGTTACCCCATAACCTCGAGTTGCACATGGTTCGATTTGCCATGAATATGTTTGCTCTTACATCCAAAATCACTCTATTTAATTTAGTCTCTCTGTGTCACTTACCAAACTGTTGCTCATTTTGTTTGGGTAACTGCCCTGAGTGTGTCAGAGAACCTGGTGACTTGGTACATAGAGCTCTCCCATCCAAGGGCTGGGCATAGTGTATTCATTAATATGAGAGTGTAGGCTGGGAGACAATGAGGTGTATTGTGTGTATGCATGTTGAGATGCTCAAGTGTAATCAAGTAATAATGTTGGAGAGGGTATAATGAGCAAGCAGCTAAAATCTTCAAGAAAGATGGGAAGCTTGGTATATAACTGCAGATGTATTATCAACATGTCTGTTTTAGTTAGGCCTCTTCCAGCTGTATCAGAAGGCCTAATTCAGACAGCCTTATATAATATGGAAATTTGTTAGCTTAGCAGAACTGGAAGTCCAGAGGCACAGTGGACTTTAGGATTAGTTATTCAGTACTTTAATGAAGACACCAAAGATTCATATTCTTTGCATTGTTCCACTCTGTCATCCATAATGCTGGCTTTATACCAAGGCAGGATGTTCCTTGTAGTTGTATAATGGTTGCCAGGAAGGAACCATATGTTCTGCAAGGAAGAAAAAGTCTGGCGTTCTCTTAGCAGAAAGGACAAACAACCAGAAGCTACCAGAAAACCTCTTTTCTTATCTCATTGGCATGATTCCACATTTCTGAACCAATTTCAGGCATTGAGGATAGACCCACCCATGAGCTGAAGTCAGTTCTCCAAGTTGCTGCCACTTGGAGTTGCAGAATGGATTTTGGAGCAGGCAGTCATAATGTCTCCTTTGGTTGTGTCTTAGTGCTCTGAGGTTTTTTATCCATTCTTTTTTTGTTATACTTTCATAGTGAGTCAAAATATGCTTATTCATATTTTACTGGTTTAATTGCCCATGTTCAGAGCTTTCTGTCATATAAAGCAATGTAGCAATTATTAAGCATTCCTTTCTTTAAGAAAAGAATGTTGGGATAGTGAAAAGATTGGAATAGTTGGCAAATTGGAATCTGTATCTCCTTGTAACCAATAATTTTTAACCTCTTTCACCTCCATATAATTGACTTAGCTATCATTTACATAGAGACTTAAGTGATTTGATTTGTATCTCTTTTCTTTCTTCAAATGTTGCCTGAAGCATTGTGATAAAGTAGAAAGTGAGCTGGGTTATGATTAAGGTTCTAATTAATTCTAGCTTCTCTGCTTTCCAGCTATGTGTGATCCTGGGCAAATCACTTTATCTCTCAGACCTTCAGCTGTCTTCTCCATAGGCTGAGATAATACTCCCTGTCTTCTCACCAAATTGTTTATGGGAGTTAAAATGATGTGAAAGAAATATGAAAAATATAGAGTAGCACACAATTTTAAATTATTTTTAATATTACACTAATTAAAGAGTAGGCAGTTAAAAGGAGGAAACAAATAACATGGGAGATTCTGATCTTAAAAAAATAGATTCTGAGTATTCAAGATATATCAGAAGGTGATGTCCAGCTTTTTTTTTTTTTGAAGTTAGATTCTTAATGAATAAAAGAAATACATTTTACCTAACAGCTATGTGAATGCTTGATTCTAGTTAGTGTAACCTAATAGCTACTTTTGAAGTATTCCCCAGAATCTTTTTCTTCAGATTTTTGCCCTGGTTTTGGTTAAAGCTGTTTTTGAAGATATCAACTATGGAGCAAATTGTAAACTATAGCGCTTTATGTGGTTTGCAGGGTGTGATGGATACATTTATTTATTCAGGTTATTGACTTCTCTCATGTGCACTCTGTTCTTTTCCTTTCTTGGAGCATTATTCTTTTGAATAACCGTGAGATTTCACACAGAAATGCGGTTGGAGTTTGTTTGTTATTACCAAATGGGATGTCACATTTCATTGCTGAGAACTCTGAAGAGTAAAACCTCATATTGGCGTTGAATGAAATTAAGATGACACTAGACACTAAGGAATTTGATTTTTAAAATACTATTTAATATATTCTTCATGTGTAATGTAGATGTGGAGTCTGAGTGTTAAACTGTAGAGTATTAAGTAGAGTTTTTCTATATCTTATTACTATTGGTGAAACAAAGTATATATACCTCTTGAATTGATATCATTCACCTTTTTGTTTTGAGCTAGTTGCTATTATCTATCATATTGGACTTTTCTGTTATATTGGAGATACTGTATAAAGGCACTGAAGGGAGAGGGAAACTAGTATATGTTGGCTTTGTTACCAAGTACCTAACATTTATGTCACTTTATTATTCCTCCAACCTGATGAGAAAGTATTAGTGTCTCCATTTTACAAAAGAAAACATTGAAATTCAGAGATTAAGTAAACTCAGAATTACTCTAATGGAGGAATTCCACTCTCCCTCCCTCTCTCACCCTACCTTCATTACATTTTTCATACCTACCTCATTTAATTACTACAACTCTTCTTTGAGGAAAATGTTATTTTCTTTTCCAAATGAAGAAATGAGCTAAAAGAAGTGTACAGTTTAAAGAATAAGAAAATGAGAACATGGGTACCACATTAAGGAATAGAATTTATTTAAAAGTTTCTTTTTTTTACATTGATTTATTTTTTAAATGATAAAGCAACCTTGCTATTCTCATAAAAACACTACTCAGTCATGATGTTTATACTTTAAATTGTATTCGATTTATAGAAATGTTAAGAATTTTTGCATCTATATTTATGGGAGATTTGGTCCTTAGTTTTCTTTGAATGTCTTTTTTCGTATTAATAATCAAGGTAGTGTGGGCTGTGTAGAATGAGTTGAGAAATGTTCCCTCCTTTTTCAATTTTCTTGATTTTTTTTTAGTATTGATATTATTTCTTCCTTAAATTTTTGTAGCATTCACCAGTGAAGCCAGTTAGGCCTGGGGTTCCCTTTATGGGAAGATTTTAAACTACAATTCTAATATTTTTGATATAGGGTTATTCTGATAATTTTTTCTTAAGTAGTTTGTCTTTCAAGGAATTTTTTTTGTCTGAGTTATTAAATTTATTGACATAAAGTTGTTCATAACATTTCTTTATTATTCATCTTTTAGTATCTATTTTCTCACTTTTATTTTTGATACTGGTATGTTGTTTTTTCCCCCTTTTCCCCCCACAACTAGTCTAGCTAAAGGTTTATCAGTTTTACTGACCTCAAAGAACCAGCTTTTGGTTTCATTGACTTTTCTTTTTAATTTTTAAATAGACTTTAGTTTTTAAGAGAAGTTTTAGATTCACAACAGAATTGAGTAGAAAGTGCAGAGTTCCCATATCCTCCCTTCTTCCGTACATACATAGCCTCCCCATAATCAACATCCCCACCAGAGTGTTATATTTGTTAAAATTGATGAACCTACATTAACAAATCATTATCACCCAAAGTCCATAGTTTGCATTAGGGTTCACTCTTGGTGCTCTTGGTGTTGTACACCCTCTGGGTTTGGACAAATATTTAATGACATGTATTCACCATTATATCATCATGCAGAATAGTTTCACTGCCCTAAAATCCTGTGTTCCACATATTCACCTCTCCCTCCCCACTAACCTCTGGCCACCACTGATCTTTACTGTCTTCATAGTTTTGCCTTTTTCAGAATGTCATATAGTTGGGATCATATAGTTGGTGTGTAGGCTTTTCATATTGGCTTCCTTTACTTCGTAATATGCACTTAAGCTTCCTTTATATCTTTTGATAGCTCATTTCTTTTTAGCATTGAATAATTTCCATTGTCTGGATATATCATAGTTTATCCATTCACCTAACTGAAGGACATCTTGGTTGCTTTCAACTTTTGATAATTATGAATAAGCCTGCTGTAAATATCCAAGTGCAGGTATAGATAGAGGTTTTCAACTCATTTTTGTCAGTAACAAAGAGCATGATTGCTGGACTATATGGTAAGAATATGTTTAGTTTTCTAAGAAACTGCCGAACTGTCTTCCAAATTGTCTTTACTATTTTACATTTTACTGATCTCAAAGAATTAGCTTTTTGTCTCTTGGGCTTTTTCTATTTCCTGTTTTGCTGTCTTTTGTTTTTCTATCTTGTTTTTTCCTTTTCTGTTTTCTTTTGCTTACTTTTCTTACAGAAAAGGAGGAAACACTTTACCGCTTAGGTTTAATTTGATCTTTTAATAATTTCCTAAGGTAGAAGCTTAGGTCATTGATTTCAGAGCCACTTTTCTAAGATTTAAAAGTGTGTTGTTTCCAGATGTTTGGAAATTTTTTAGATGTTCCAACTTTAATTTAAGTGCAATGTGATCAAAGGATATACTTTGTATGATTTAAATTAAAATTTATTGAGGATGGTTTTATGGCTCAGAAGGTAGTCTATGTGTACTTGAAAAGAATGTGTATTCTGCTGTTGTTGGGTGCAATGTTCTATAAGTGTCAGTTTATTCCACTTGGTTGAAGATATTATTCAAGTCTGCTGTGTTACTACTTTTCTGTCTACTTGTTCTATCAGTATTTGACAGAGGAGTGTTTAAATCTCTCATAATAATTGTGGATTTGTCTGTTCTTCCTTGAAATTCTATCAGTTTTTGCTCTATGTATTATGAAACTGTTATTAGTTTAGGATTCTTATATCTTCTTGATGAATTGATTCCTTTATCATTATGAAATGACCTATTTATCCCTCATAATAGTCTTTGCTATGAAGTGTACTTTTTCTGATATTAATGTAGCTACTCCAGCTCTCTTTAGATTAGTGTTAGCTTGGTATATCTTTATAGTCTTTTAATTTTAACCTTTTTTGTTATTATCACAGTCTTCCTACAAATAATATTATACCACTTCATGTATAATGTGAGTTCAGGTGCAGTATATTTTCATTGTCCTTATTCCATCCTTTGTCCAAATGTTGTTATACATTTTACTTCCATGTATGTTACAAACCCTATAATAGATTGCTACTATTTTTTGCTTTAAACAGTTTTCTTATAAAAATTTTTAAAATAAGAAAGAAAATATAGTTAGTTTATTTTCATACTTTCTATTTTAGTGCTTTTCATTCCTTTTCTATAGATTCATGTTTTTGTTGAGTATCATTTTTCTTCTGCAAAAAATCTAATATTTTTAATAGTGCAAGTCTGTTGATAAATTCTCTCAGCTTTTGTCAGAAAAAGTATTATCAACATTTCGGAAAGATATTTTTGCTAGGTACTGAATTATAGTGTGTTGAGAGTCTCCAGGACTGTCTTCGGGTTTGGTGGTTTGCTAGGACTCTGAAGACTGAGACTATGGTCGTACTCGTGATTTATTACAGCAAAAGGATGCAAGGCCAAATTAGCAAAGGGAAAAAATGTGTAGGCGAAGTCTGGAGGAAACAAAGCACAAGCTTCGGAGCATCTCAGTATAGTTACACAGGACATGTTTAATTATTCCAACAATAAATTGTGACAGCACTTGTGAAATGTTATCTTACAGGGAAACTCAGAGATTGAGTGCCCAAGTTTTTACTGAGGGTCGTTCACATAGGCACCCTCTGTCTAGCATGTACCAAAATTCCAGACTCCCAGAAGGAAAGCAGGTGTTTATCATAAACCGTATTGTTTGCACAAACACTTCAGGCACAGTAAACCACCTTTCTTAATTAGGGAATGTTAGAAACCTTCCCAAAATCCACGTTCACAGACACCAGCCAAAGGCTAACCTTTCAGTCCAGCCTTTCTAAGGATAGAAGTCTTGAGCTTGCTATGTTAACTCTTTTTGCATACCAGATTGTCTTGTTTTTTCCTTAGTGCACTTTAAAGATTTTATTTTGTTGTCTTCTGTACGTTCTGAGAAGAAATCTGTGATAATTCTTCTCTTTGTCCCATTGTTTCCTCTGGCTGCTTTTAAGGTTTTTATCACTCTGTTCAGTAATTTGTTTATGATGTGCATCATAGATATTTGTGAATATGTGTTTGTGTTTATTTTTCTTGAGATTCCTTGAGCTTCTTGGAACTACAAGTTGTTATTTTTCAACAAATTTAAATTGTCTCAGCCATTATTTTGTCCATCGTTGCCCACCTCTTTTGTTTTCATGCTTCTACTGAACATATTTAGACTACTGATACTGTCTGTCCCACAGATCACTAAAATTGCTGAGTTCTTTTGGGATTACCCTTCTCTGTACCATTGTCTGGAAAAGGTAGACAGAAAGATGGAGGATTCTTTCATTTATTGCTCTTTTGAGGAAATAGTCTGGGCTCACAGGTTTGTGTGGCTTTTGTTCAGTGTCAGAAAATAGTTGTTTCCTATTTTTTGTCTAGTTTCTAGTTTCTAGTTGTTGAGGCAGAAAGGCAGTCAAATCTTTGTAGACTTACACAGCGATACCTTTCTTTAAGCACTGAGTTAGGTAACGTGATAGAAAACAGTGGAGTTATGATTTGAAATAAGTTATATTCCAAGTTGAACCACTTATAGCTTATTAACTTTGGGTAAGTCAGTTAATCTCTTTGAGACTCAATTATGTCTATCTGTAAATGTGTGAAGTATGTGGGAGGTGGGGGAGGATGTGATTATCTCTGCCTGCTTATGGTACAAGTCAATATGAAGATCATAATAACGATGTAATAGCACTGTGGAAAATGTGTAAAACACTATACAAATACAAATTTAAAAATAATATTTAGAAATTTATCTCAGCTCTTTCAAGTCCTATTCTTTTAGAAACTGTTTAAATATTGTTTCATCTAAGTTTCTTTTATTACTGATAGTCTAAAAAAGAAAATGAAGTATATGTGGTTTGGAAAATGGATGGAAAACACAGGATATTATCTTTTTCAAGGGTTAGAAATTACTTGTGAAAAATTCATAAAGGCTCCTTAAAGTGTTCTGGTCTCTCTCTCTCTCTCTCTCTTTTTTTTTTTTTTGGGTACTAGTAGAATTTGATTAAGATTCTTACTCATCCTCTTCTCCTATACTTTGCAGATCCTTAACAGTTATGTTTTATGAAATATTACAATGAAAGTTGTGCAAAGTTGTTTTTTAAAATCATTGTAATGAAATATTACAATGAAAGTTGTGCAAAGTTGTTTTTTAAAATTAACGTGATTGCTTCTTGTCTACAATGATTCTGGACTACCCTTCCCCTCCTAATTAGTATACATTGAGGGGAATCTGTGTATGAGTATACTTAAGGAGTTAAATCTGTCAGAACATAAATCACAATGATTGAAATATGAATGAAATATTTTGTACCTTTGAAATTATTCAGATTACTCTACAATATTAGAATGTATCAGCAAGAGAATCCTCTTGGTTGGCCCAGTCATTCACAAAACATTGATACAGTGCCTACTGGTTTCAGTCACTATTCTACAACAGTATATTACAGTAAATAAAATAGCCAAAAATTCCTGCCCTTATGAGCTTACATTTTAGTGAAGGGAGACAGAATAACAAATAAAATACATAGTATGCCAGATAGCAGTATATACTGTTGAGAAAAATAAAGGAGGGAAAGGGGATGGGGACTGTTGGGAGACATGTTGACTGGAGGAGGAAAGATAAGAGAGAAGGGAACATTTGAGGTTCCCTTGAGGTGCAGTCTAGAGCATTCCTGTTTTAAGGTAAAGCAAGTTCAGCTGCTCTAAGGAAAATGTGTGCCTAGTGTATTCAAGGAACAATGAGTTGGCTAGTGTGATGGAGTGGAGTGAGCCTAGGGGAGAATAGTTGATGAAGACAGAAAGATAGTGGTAGCTAGTTAATGGAACTTTGTGGAAATTTTGTCTTTTAATCTGAAAAAAGAAGTTATTGCAGTTTTGAGCAGAATGATCACATGACCTGACTTATTTTTTAAAAAGGATCACCATTGGTGGATGAATGGGAGTTTGAGGCAGAAATAGATCATTTAGGAGACTATTGGCAATATCCATGTGAGCTTGGTAGCAGTGGACATGATGAAAAATGGTTGGATTCTATTTTAAAAGTAAAGCCAACATGGATGAGACATAAAAGGGAGAAGAGAAAGAGAGAGAGGGGAAGCAAGTGTAACACTAGATTTTTGGCCAGAGTTGCTGGACGCTTACAGTTGTTATTTATTAAGATGGGGAAGATTGTGGGAGAGGAGCAGGTTTGTGGATGGAGTGGTGGTGAGATTAATCAGGAGTATGGTTTAGAACATGTTAAGAAATACATATGAAATGTCCAAGTAAAAAATGTTGAGTAGATAGTTGAATGTATTAGAGGATGAAGAGAGGACTAGACTGTTTGTTTATAAATAATTTTGGGAGTCATCAGTTGGTAGATGGTATTTAAGCCTTCCACCTCAGGAATGAGTGTAAATGAAAGTACTATTATGTACCCAATTCTAGTATGTAGGTTTTTCCCCACACCAAACAATTCTTGGACACCCACTGGGTGTCTTACAGTTCAACTTGATTCTGACACTATCTGTTTAGAGATAGCATCAGATTTCTCAGGTTAAGGGCTCAGTCTCATAATACTGTTCTCCTCCCACCCTCCTACTTCAGATTTCAATCTCGAGTCCAGATTCTCACCTATGCTTCTGACCCACCAGCTATAGCTCAGAGGTTGCAACCACTCCCTCCTTGTGTAATTCCAAGGGTTTTAAGAGCTCTTTTCCAGAAATGGGGATGAAGACCAAATATATCTATTTATTATAAATCACAGTATCACAGAAGAGAGAAGAGGTCTAAGGACTGAGATCTATAACATTCTATATTTAGAGTATAGAAAAATGAGGAACCAGTAAAAGAGAATGAGAAAGATGAAACCCAGGAGAAAGGGATGTTCTGGGATCAATAAAGTATTTCAAAGAAGGTGCTATTGTTTAGTCAGCTGCTGGTTGTAGGTAAAGTAAGAGGAGACAGAATTGATCATTGTATTTCTCAATGTAGAAGTCATTATGACTTTAAAAAGTGTAAGTTTGGCAGATAGGTGGAGCAAAACCCTAGCTGATGTGGATTCAAGAAAATGGGAGACCCATATGAAGATGGTGAGTGTAGATAACACTTCAGAATTTTATAGAGGGGGAGCTATGCACACATGGTATGTAGAGTTCAGGGAAGGGAGTTTATTTTTGTTTTTAAATATAGACTGAGAATGATCCAGTAGAGAGGGAATATTTGACAATGCAGTGGCATGATAATTGCTGGAGCAATTTCCTTGAATAAGTGGAAGGGATGTAGTGTACAGGTGGAAAGGTTGACCCTGTCCAGGTCCTGTCTTGGAGCATGGACCAGTTTATTCATAATCATTGATATTATTCCATAATAAAATGATCTATAGTCTAGTGGAGGTTGAGAGTTTACTATACTAATATAGCTAAAATTATGCTATATACAATACTAGAGCCCTCTTTGACTCTTATGCTACCTGTAAATGCTTGCGTACACTTAAAGTTGGATGATGAATGATTATCTCTTCCCTCTATGCTCCAGCCTTACTGGACTACCTGTAGTTTTCCAAACTGACCATTATATTTCATACTTTAATGCTTGTAACTCACATTTCTCCCTTTTAAAGAATATGTCAGTGCCTGTGCCCCTCCAAATACATAACCTTTCTTATGTCCCTTCTATACCTTCCATATGTGTACTTCAGTCAAAGCACCTAAATCATCTCACCCGATACTAGATTGTTGATACTTTGATCCTACCCATTATTCAACTCTTGGTTCCTTTAGTAAAGTGTTTTTATTCATTGCTATGTGCCTATATTAATTATCTATTGCTACATAGTAAATTATCTCAAAACTTAGCAGCTCAAAACAACATTTATTATCTCACACTGGGTGAGGAATACTGGAACAGCTTAAGTGGGTATCTTACAAGTCTACATTCAGTGAGTTAACTGGGCCTGCAGCCCATCTAAAGGCTTGTTGTGGATGAATCCACTTCCTAGCTCATTCAGATGGTTGTTGGTGGGATTCATTTCCTTATTAGGCTGTTGGTCAGAGGCCTCTCTTGATTCTTTGCCACATAGATCTCTCCATAGAGCATCTAGAGCATCTCCCTTAGAGCAAGTAGTCAAGATCGAAACAAGTAAGTGAGAGGGCAAGAAAAAGTGCCAGCAAGAAGGACATCACAATCTTTTATAAGCTAATCAGAGAAGTAACATCCCATCACTTTTGTCCTTTAGAAGGAAGTCACTAGGCCCAGCCCACACTCAGAGGAACAGGACATTACACAAGCATGTGAATGCCACTGAGTAGGGATCATTGGCAGTGCATCTTAGAATTCTGCTGCCCAGTCCTCATACCCTGGTGCTATAAAATGCTTAATTTGTTCAGTAAACTAACTTTTTCCCATGCACCCTCATAACTGGTAGCATGTCTTTGTAATAGGGCTGACCAAGGGTACAAATTCAGTTTGAGTATTTCAAACAACTTACTACAAAAGATTCTTTCAACCCATGTTCCTGGTGTCATTAATGACCTGCCTTAATGAAATAAGTTAATATTAGTAAAAAGTTAAAATCATTTTATTTGTTTAGGACCTAAATGAAACCAGGAATACTATTTAAGAAAATTAGAATATATGCAGTATATAATTTAATGGAAATTCAAGAAGTATTCTAAGAGCTAGGTATATTTTGAGATAATTCAACCTTCCCAGTTTTTCCGAACACATATGCCATTTTATGACCTGAATAGACATAATGATATATCAAAATCTATGCCATTGAAGTATAGTTAAATTCGATCCCTACTGTAAGATAATCATCTTTCCTTATAAAAATAAGCTTTTAGCAGGCTGGAATAAATATCATGGATTTTTATATTTTTATATTTTGCACAGTTTAACTGAGGCAATTTAATCTTTAGAAGATAACTAGGGAATCTCATCTTAGACTCATGTTAGATATTAGAAATAACTTGTCTAATCTTATCTTTTTACAGATGAGGAAATGGCCACCCAACGATGTAGCCAAACTTGCTGGTGGAAGAGCCAGTGCCAGATTCTAGGCCGCCTGATTCTATTCAATGCACTGTACCATGCCACATTGCTAAGAATAAACCATACTGGAACCACTTAGGAATCTTTAAAAATACTGATGCCTATCCCATCCCCAGACATTCTGATTTAATTGGTATGGGATAGAACTTTAGCATTGGGATTTTTAAAAGCTCCAAGTTTGGGAACCTGCCCCAAAAGGAATTAGTGTGCTTAAGGACTTGGAACCAGAGTAAAATCAATAATAGTACAGACTTACATCCATTCTGATTCTTTAATCATATATTTAGCTAGTTTTTCTCTGTGCAGTAAGGAAAAAAAATCTTTACATTGAGAATAGCCAACAGTTCTGCTGAGCAAAGGCTTTCTTAATAAAGCTATCCTTTCACTCATAGTGTATATTTTGTAAATGAGATAGCCTGCAACAAAATTCTTCTTAATCATTAAATAGGAGAACAGTTATTTGACACTGATCAGGCAAGGAGTCTTCTGCCATCTGTGTTGTGGCATGCTCTGTTGTTGTTTTAACTAGATAAAATTCTAATTACTATTAAACAGATTGTTTATGAGGTTTTTAATATTTTAGAGCAAGTGTATAAATATAAAGAGGCAAAGAAATTGTTCCAAGTTTAAAAACAAAAGGCTTTTCCTTTGAAAGTAAGTTAATCAGGATTTGACACACTGGATTGTTTAATAACACTTTTCTCTGCTCGTTTTTGGTTCTCTGTGTTGCAAAGAATGAGAAATTTTGCAGTTTGAGTATAACCATTCTGTGGGGCTATCATGTACTCTTTGGCACAGTGTTTACTAAACGTTGTAACTAGAAAATACTAATTCATTTTGTTTTAAGATATTCATTCTTTAAAACAATATCTTTCCTTCATAATGACAGATGTGAAAAGTGTGAAGTAGAAGAGTTAAAAATAGGAGATTGTGGTCAGATTAAAGCATTTAAGAGTTTTAGATCTTTTGTTGAAGTAATGGCAGGCCAATAGCAAGAGGCTATATATTCAGATTGCTAGAGTAGAGGTTAAAGGGCATGTATTAGTTTTCTATTGCTGTCATAGCAAATCACTACAGACTTAATGGCTTAAACAACAGAAATTTGTTATCTTACAGTTTTGTAGGTTAGTAGGATAACACAGGGGTCCCACAGGGCTAAAATCAAAATTTTGAAATGGTGTTATTCCTTTCTGGAGGCTCTAGGACAGGATTCTTTTCCTTGCAGTTAGAGGGCTTAAATCACAGTTGTCTTGCTGGCTGTCAGATGAAGGCCCTTCCCAGCCCCTAAATACCACCCTTACTCAGTCCTTCACTTGTGGGCTGCCTTCTTCCATTTTCAAAGTCAGCACCTACAGGTCAAGTCCCTTTAACACTTCCAGTATCTCCTCCTCCTTCCATCTCATCTCTCTCACCCACCTTCTTATTTTCACACTCTTCCTCTTTAAAAGACTCATGTGATTGGGCCCACCTCAATAATCTAGGATAATCTCCCCCATCTCAGTGTCCTTAACCTTAATTATAAACTGAAAGTCCTTTTTGCCATTTAAGGAAAACTAGGCTGGGGAATAATTGTTGGGGCGGGGGGTTGGAGCTGGGAGCGGATAGTGGGGAAAGGCAAGGATATATTTGGATGGCTGTTATTCTCTGTCAGAGGGGCCTAGGTTCCTGGAGTCAAGGAAGCCAAGTGTCAGTATTGATATAACTATTGAAAGTCTTCATTTATCCAACAAATAATTTTTGAGTCCTTTGTGATAGGCATTGCAATAGGTACTAGGGTTGTTGCGGTGAAAAAGACAAGGCATGGTCCATGCCCTTAAGTATATAGCAGTATACTTATAAAAACAAGCAAGGCAAATAGAGCAATGCTTTCTTTATAAAAAGATCCATTGTGTATTTTATATTTACATAAGTTCTTTTAAAGCAGGTACTAGTGTTCTTTGTTTTGGCCCTTTCCTTACCCTACCTACAATAGCATTTTACATACTAGATGCTCAACAGATACTGTTAACAAAGGCTTACTTTATTTTTCCTTTGTGTTAGGAATTTAGCTCTCTTTTCTTCTACGTTCTACTCCAAAAGCAGTGAAGAATTTTGAGTTCAGTAATTCAGACTCAGATTACAATTTAAGATTTAATCAGATACCTGCTGAAGAATTTTTTTAAAAGCCTTAAGAATTATCATGTACTTCACTTTATTTTTCTTAGTAAAACTCTAAAGTACTAAAGGTAGCTTAAACGTGCTGTCATTGTATAAACTTAACTTTATACGATGTATAAACTTTAACTCCCCGCCCCCCTGCATTCAATAGCCAGAAAATATTTATCCAATTAAAAAATAATCAACAGTTGCTTTAAACCAGTGTTCATCAATAGATAGTGAAGAATTGCCAACTCAGAGGCACATTAAAACAAACTTCTCAGTATGGCTTTTCTGTGGATGAGATGTAGGGAAGAGGCATGAGAACTAAATGTTAAACCAAGCTGTATTCAGAGCCTGCAATGTGCTGCCGGAACAAAGGAAGATTCCTGCTGGGATTGCTAACAAACCATTTACTCTCATACCCATTCTGTGAAGGGAAAACAGTCTTGAAGTTGTACCCTACACAAAATAAACCAAACTTTTCATTCCCTATGGCCAAACCATGGGGAATCTATAGAACAAAGGCTAAGATTGCCTTTCACACTTCATACCTATACCTTTCATGCTTCATACCCATGCCATCAAAGGAAAACAGGTAAACACAGTCTTTATAATTCGTAGAAACTAAGAATGACATATAAACTGAATTCCCTAAACACTTGGAAACTCTCTCTGTCTCTCATCTCTCAGTAAGTCTCTGAGAGGAGACGACGCTCTGTCTGTGGAGCATTATTCCTTCTCTAATGAACTTTCCTTTTGTCTCTAACTCTGGGGTGCACTAGAATTTTTTCCTGCATGCAGTCAAGCATCCTCACCCTTTCTCTCTTGGTGCCAGCCTTGAGTCCCCACTTGGGAGGATTTGCCCCATCCTGCATCAGATGGGTACTTTAAAAAAAATTTAAAAGATTTACTATCTGTTTTTGTTTTTGTTTGTTTGTTTTACTACTCTTAGAGACTTTGTCTTCCTCATATATAATTCCATGTTGTGCTCCCACTGAGTGCTGAGTGTCAGTCTACACTTTATGGAAAAACTGCAGGATTCTTATCAATTGTTCAAAGACTTCTAAAGATAATCTTTAATTTTTTCAGTGATGGTCAAGGTTACAATTCTATATTTTTTAGTTTACCAAAGCAGCAGTGAGAAACTTTAGTAAATGACAGATTAGGGTAAGCATAGGTATATGAGATTTATAGATAATCTACCCAGGCATTAATTTCAAACTTCAGTATTACAGAACTTTTTGTTAGAACTGGGTAGAGTGGCTAAATATACTTGTAACACAAGTTTAGCCTACAAAGTGTGAATGTCACATGGGGTCTTAGGGCACCTTAGTTTCAATATATATCAAGTTCTCCACTCAAAATTCCTTCATGATTCTTTGGCAATTTAACATTTTTAACAGAAAATTTCTTATCAATATGACTTTTTATGTCTTCAAACAAATAATCTAAATATGTTTATACATAATTTCATTTCTGAAAAATAACTTTTAGAATAGTAGATGGAAAATTCATTTGATTTGCCTATGTAGAGATGGCTGTTGTTATATTAAGTTTGGATGATACTAACTTGGGTGAAGGAAAGTGATAGCTACTTTTATTTTACAAAGGTGGTTGAAAGTACTATAATCTTTAAAGTGTTACCAGATAATGTTGATTTCCGTGAACTTTTTTTTGATGCCTCAGTGTCTAGGAAAGTAACACCCTGTTTGGATTTAGCTTGTATGTAAAAATTCTTATTAAATGGAAATTTTTCAAGAAAGCTGGAAGTACATCAGTAAATACTGCAATATTAAAAATGACTGAGGTTCTTTTGATTCTTTTAAAAAGAAAGGGAAAGGAGAAAACCCTCCATGGTTATGGACATTAAAATAAAGGAGTTGGAATTGGCTTACTTACAGTGCCATAGAGAGACAGATGAAATTTACTGACTTACTGAAAACTTTTGACAGGTGCATTGCACCTTTAGAAGTCAGATTTGAATTATTAAAGCAGCCTCTGTTTAGTAAATTGAACATCTACTGAGAAGATTAGATGGAGGAAAAAGCATGTTTTAATGGGTGTCAAAACTAAAATGGCCTTAGTGAACTATTAGAGAGATTACATACAAATGGCTTCAATTAGAAAGTATAAGGTTCCAGATGTAAGTCATTTATTTTTCTAGATTTATTTATGGGGAAAATCAAAATTCTTGGAGCAAGCCATTTCACTTCTAATCGAATGTGATATTAGGAAAACAAAAGGCCTTAAGGCAAAAACTATTTCTCACAGGAATTTTTTTTTATTTGAAATTAGTACAATTGTAGATTGGCCTTTTTTCAAAAAAAAATCTCATTCTTTTAAAGTATAGCAATGTAGAGTTGTTGCTAAATTTACTAGCATAACTGAGAACAGTTGTATCCTTAAAAACAAGTAATCACTGAGTTTCACTTAAATACAAATATTTGGCTGAATATGATTTAAAAAAAATAATACCTAAGATAAACTTAGGAATTGAATAGATTAAATAATATGATAAAGGTGTTCAAGATAGTGACTTTGTACTTATGTTTTTTTATTTAAATTAATTTCTGTGGTATATGGATTTGAATGTGTTGTGCCATGTGTACATATATAGTATATAATGGAAGCTTATAGTACTGCTGTTTTAGTTGAGGTAAGATAAACTGTTATGGAAGAATGGAATTAATTCTGAAGTAGTATATTATTTGATTTACATTGTTGGCTCACCTTGTACTTCTTCAAATAAAACAACTAATTTTTTCCCTGATAATAAAGGTGGAAGCAAATGATGATGTTTTACTTTTTTATTTTCAGAAAGCTCTATGCATTTGAAGTAGAATTAATCACAAAACATTTTTTCCCCTCACTGGAATTCTCTAACTATAAATCAGTATTCCTTAAAAAAAAAAAAAAAAAAAAAAAAGATCAATTGAAGTTCTTTTATGATGCCATTAAGTAGAGATCAGTATTTACTCTGAGTTGAGTGGGGTTGTGATTGTTAGCAGATTAGATTCCTTTGTCAGGTGATGCAGTGCCTAGAGGAAATAACATTTAGGCTATTGATCCCCCAATGTTTCTACATGTCAGGACTGAGCTGAGAAATTTGTCACTTCTTTCATCTTAAAAGTAGCCAGAATAAATGAGGATTTTTACAGACTATAAAATGCTAACTAAATATTCTGGAAAAACCTTGATGATGTAAAGGTTATTTAAATATCAGAAATTTTTTTTTTAATGAACATGCAGTAAAATTGACTTTTTCTGTGCACATTTGATGAATTTTAACATGTCTGTAGATTCATGTAACCATCATCACAGTCAATATCCAAACAGTTCAATTAATTCATAAAACTCCTTCATGCTATCCCTTTATAGATGTATCTTCCCCACCCCACCAGTAACTCCTGGCAATGACCATGCCATTTTAGTTTTGTTTTTTCAAAAATGACTGTTAAATGGGATCATACAGTTTGTAGCCGTTTAAGACTGTTACACATACATTTACTCAACATAATACCTTAAGATTTATCTAAATTGTTTTGTATATATTTCATTCCTTTTTATTGCTGAGTAATATTCAGTTGTATGGATGTTCTACAGTTTGTTTATCCATTCATTCATAGGACTTGGATTTGTTTCAAATTTTTAGCTATTTGATATAGAAGCTGTAAACATTTGTGTACAGGCTTTTGTGAATGTGAGTTCATTTCTCTTGAGTAAATGCATAGCGGTGGGATTGCTGAATCATATGGTAAGTGTATAATTTAACTTTATAAGAAGTTGCCAAACTGTTTTCTAAAGTGACTGTACCACTTTGTATTTCCATGAGCAATGTATGATAGTTGTAGTTATGCCTACTTGCCAGCACTTGGTATGGTCAGTCATTTTAATTTTAGCCATTCTAATAGGTTTGCCATGAGATCTGATAGTGGTTTTAATTTACATTTTCCTAATGGCTAATGATGTTGAATTTCTTGTCATGCACTTTTTGCGATACCTAGATCCTCTTTGGTGAAGGGTCTGCTTGAGTCTTTTGCCCATTTAAAAAAATAATAGAAACTTTTATTTTGCAGTAACTGTAGATGTATAGAAACGTTGCAAAGATAATACAGAGTTCTTGTATATCTTTCACCCAACTTCCTATAATGATAACATCTTATAAAACCAAAACCAAGCGTGTTTATCAAAACCAAGAAACCAACCTTGGTAACTTACATTAACCAAACTCCAAATTCTAAACCTGGATTTTGCCAGATTTTCCATGAGTCTTCCTTTTCTGTTCCAGGATCCAATTCAGGATTCCACATTGCATCTGTTATGTCTCCTTAGTCTCCTATGGTCTGTGGCAGTTTCTCAGTCTTTCCTGGTTTTTTATGACCTTGATAGTTTTGAGTATTAGTACTGGTCAGGTATTTTGTAAAATGTCCCCCAATTTGTGTTTGTTGTTTTTATGATTAGACTGAGATTAAGAGTTTTAGGGAAGACAATCAGAGAGACAATAAAGTGAAGTGCCCTTCTCATCACATCATGTCGGGCAGTACGTGATACCATTACTTGGTTAAGGTAACGGTATCATGGTTTGCCAGGTTTCCCCACTGTAAAGTTATTATTTTTGTCTTTTTGTACCCTATTCTTTGGAAGTGAATCACTAATTCCAGCCTACACTCGAGGGGATGGAGTGATTATGCTTCATTTTATGGATCGAGGTGTATCTATATATCTATATATTATTAGAAATTCTTCTGTAAGGAAGTTTGTCACTTCTATTCTTCACTCATTCATTCAGTCTTTTATATCAATATATACTTATTTTATACATTGGCTTATAATCCAATACTATGTCAATTACTTTTGTTGCTAAAATTATTTCAGTGTTGACCCCTGCCATTGTCCCTTTGACATGTCCTCACCCTTTTCTTAGTTCTTCTTTGATTTCTGGCACTACAAGATGCTCCAGGATCATTATGTATTTTCTTCATGCTGCTCCTTCAGTCAATCATTTCTCTAAGGAGCTCTGTTATGCTTTGTTTTTTATAGGAGAATGATGTTTAGAGACCGATGTCTAGGTGCTTGGTGTACTCTTTGCTATTGGGGTGTCATTGTTTCTAGGCCTTTCTTGTGTTAGGAGATCCCATTCTGTCTCCTAGAGCCAGCACTAGATGGCTTCTCCTCAAGCTTTCTCTGGGCTAATGCCTACTTCTGGGTTTTGGGCTCTGTTAAATTCAGGCTGGAGGATACCAGCTAGGAAACAAAATGCTCTTTCTGTGGTACTTCAGATTCTGGTCTTATCTAATCTGCTTGCTGCTGTTTACATTTCAGAGTCCTCAAGTAGCTGCTCCATGTATTCTATCCAGATCTTGTAGGTACATTCACTCAGAGAGACAGGTTGGAGCTTGATTATACCATTTTATCCGGTACTGGAACCTGACTCAAAGGTTTTTAATTTTGTTCCTCCAGGAAGTTGAGAAGAAACTGAAGTTTTGATCAAATATATTTTGAGTTTGAAACCAGACATGTGCTAGAGTTTAGATTCTTTCATTTGATTAAGGTAAGATTGTTTAATAAAATTTAATCATATACTCAGTATACATTTTCAAACTTATATTTTAATGTGTGCTTTATTAACACATTTTAACTTTTTAGTCTACCTTAGAGTGTGACCTTAGAAAGTATTTTCATGGTTCCTTTATAATATGAGTAGCTAATAGTCCATGTTACAACTTCTAGGTATGAAGAGAACATGTGATTATATGTTTACTGAAGGTGTTATATATTGATAATCAGGTTTGTTTGCTTAGTGCTAGAGTTGGCACATTATGGCCTATAGGCTAGTCACCTGTCCTGGTAAATAAAGGTCAATTGGAACATAGTCCATCTATTCATAAAGTTGTCTGTGGCTGCCTTAACACTATAGTAGTAGAGTTTATTAGTTGCAGCAGTGTCTGTATGGCCTGTAGGCCTAAAATCTGGCCCTTTAAGAAAATTTTGCTGGCCTAGAAGATTAAATTAGGTGTTCTTATTATGCTATGTAATTATATGTGAAGTCATAGCTAACCAATTTTAGTTGTAGATGTTGTCATGTATGAAAACTAATTACAGATTTGAATATGCATATGAGTATGTATGCTCCTACCCCAGGCCTGACTTCTTGAAGTGAGGGGGTCTGTATTATTTCTTAGGAAGAGGTATTCATTTTCTGAAGTTATTGGTTTTTAAAATAAGACAATGCTATGAGCAGCTAAATGCCAAGTGCTTATTTCTAAGTAGAAGTCTTTATTTTGCTTACATTTTCAAAAATAAAAGTTTATGTGATAAAAGTCTGGCTTATTCTTGCTCTAAAAAAATATTCACACTAATGTATTTATATTTTATTTTCTTGGTAAATTTAAAAACAACTAGTAATATTTTGAGAAAAATAATTATGTATTTTTAGTATCTGTCCTAGTAACATAGCAGTTTAGAGTATATGAAGTTTTAAATGAAAACATTCTGATATAAAACTACATTTAGTGGTTAAAGTTTGAATTATGTTTCTCTCCGAAGTTTATATTGAATCAGTTATACCTGTTTATGATTCCTAAAATTATGAGTGTTTAAAAAACGTAAGACAGAAGGAGAAATTAAAATTTGAGCCTGGAGAGTCTATAAAATGTTTGCTAGGCTTCTCAGGAGTCTCTTGGCTGAAGAATAAAAACATTTTTTAAACATGATATATAAATTAGAATTTCCAAGCAATATCAAATAAAGGAATTTCTCTTTTGTTTTGAATTTGTTTTGGACATCAAAATCTTTAAAAGATTTTTTTTACTAGTTTCTATGTAATTTTAACAAAATAAATTTCTGAAATCTTCATCTCTTAAGAACTATTTGATTTGAATAGCAGCCTCTTTTATGTTATGCATAACCTGAGATATTTTTGGACTCCTACTAGGCTTCTGTGATGTATCTTTGCTTGTGTTCTTATAAAGCAAATTTAAAACTTTTTAAAATTTATTTTTTAAAGGGGAAATGTGGGAATTTATTTGTAAGAATGTCTGCATCATTTTATACTATCATACATTTTATATTTAAATCAGTATAGATTTAAAATTAGAGTACTTATACATTTATGTTATGAAAGATGGATAAAATTAAGCTGCAGAAAGAATTCATAGGACTCTTGTTAGCTTGAATAATTGTATGAGGCCACCTTAGCATTATGTGTTTTTAGCTGTGGTCTAAACTGAATTGCATTTGTGAAGCACCTATCTGATTCATAGACTGAGACTTATAAATAAGAATTCCCTTTTAAATGATGGATGATATAAGAAGGTACTGCTAAAGCTTTTTGCTTCTATCAAAATCATATCTTAAGATATCTTTTAAAAATCTTCCCTGATTTATATTTCAATATGGTACTTAAAAGGAGAAATAAACTTATAGAAAAGTTCATACTTTGATATTTTTCTTCCATATTATTTCCCATGCAAACTTAGATTTTTCTAGGCCAACATAAAATATTTTAAAAATCAAATACTGAGTCATTGCCAGTTTGACAGTATCATTGAAATTAGTTAAAGATGGGGGCAGAATTTCTTCTTTAAATTGAATATGCTGCTTTTCTACGGTGTTATGGCTGGATAAGAAAGGACTTATGTAGACTCGTTTTAGAATTTTTTTCTGATCATATCTCTGACCATATTCAGACTAAAAAAGAATGTTAATGTCTTAGTCCATTCAGGTTGCCATAACAAAATAAGATAACTAGATAGTTAGTAATCAATGGAAATTTATTTCTCACAGTTCTGGAGGCTGGGAAATTCAAGATAAAGGTGCTGGCTTTCTGATTCATAGATGATTATCTTTTTGCTGTGTCCTCACATGGCAGAAGAGGTGAGGGAGCTCGCTGGGGCCTCTTCTATAGGGCACTAATTCTATTCATGAGGACAGAGCCCTGATCACATCCCTAAGGCCCTACCTTGAAATACCATCACTTTGAGGGTTAGGATTTCAACATGAATTTTGGGGTGACACAAATATTCAGTCTATAGCAGTCAACTTGTTAATTTTGTAGAC
>NW_011888796.1:14920028-14921455 GCF_000151845.1 Pteropus vampyrus | reverse complement strand
AGACTCGTTTTAGAATTTTTTTCTGATCATATCTCTGACCATATTCAGACTAAAAAAGAATGTTAATGTCTTAGTCCATTCAGGTTGCCATAACAAAATAAGATAACTAGATAGTTAGTAATCAATGGAAATTTATTTCTCACAGTTCTGGAGGCTGGGAAATTCAAGATAAAGGTGCTGGCTTTCTGATTCATAGATGATTATCTTTTTGCTGTGTCCTCACATGGCAGAAGAGGTGAGGGAGCTCGCTGGGGCCTCTTCTATAGGGCACTAATTCTATTCATGAGGACAGAGCCCTGATCACATCCCTAAGGCCCTACCTTGAAATACCATCACTTTGAGGGTTAGGATTTCAACATGAATTTTGGGGTGACACAAATATTCAGTCTATAGCAGTCAACTTGTTAATTTTGTAGACCCTGATCAATATCAGTGTATAGCCTTTAGAGCAGTAAAGAAACTAGTTTGGAAATGAACCTCCAAGGTTTATCCTCACAGGAGATAATATATAAAAATCTTACTTTAATTGACCACTGTGGGACTTTCTTTAAAAGAAACTTTAATGTATTTATTAAAAGCTTTTCTTTATACACAGTCATTTTATTTTCTACCAAATAATATTTTTAGGAAAAAACACAATTTTATTCACAAAGTTTGCTATCAAGAAAGATATGCACACATTTGAAAGAGTAGAGAGGGATAAAGGCTGTTTTTTTAAAGCTTCCTTTAAAAAATAACTTTTTAAAAAATAATTTTAGATATACAGGTAAGTTCTAAAAACAGAGCTTTTGTATATTCTTCAGTTTCCTTTAATGTTAATATCTTATATAACCTTGGTGCAGTGATCAGAACTGAAAAATCAACAATGATGACTACACTACAGACTTTATTAGGCTTTCAACCAATTTCTTCACGAATGTCCTTTTTCTAGGATCCCACATCATATTTATTTGTCATATTTCCTTCATCTTCTTCAATATCTGATAGTTCCTCAGTCTTTCTATGTCCTTCATTACTTTCACAGTTTGGAAGACTACAGGTCAGGTATTTTGTAGAATGTCATTCAATTTGGTTTTCGCCAATGTTTTCTCATAGTTAGAATGAATTTACAGATTTGGGGAAAGAATAACAGAGAAGTGATGTATCCTTCTCAGTGCATGGTATCAGGGATTACATGATGTCAGTATGTCTCATTACTGGTGATGTTGTTAACCCTGATCACTTGATTTTGGTGATGTCTGCCAGAATGCTCCACTGTAAAGTTACTGTTTTTCCCTTAATTAATAAATATTTGGGGAAAACATTTATTGAGGTTACACAAATATCCTATTTCTCCTTAAATTTTTGGCCACTAATTTTAGCATTAATTGGTGGGTCTTGCCTGCAGCAATTATTACTCTGATGTTCTAATGGTGATTTCCTATTCC
>NW_011888796.1:14915426-14919007 GCF_000151845.1 Pteropus vampyrus | reverse complement strand
ATAGATCATGTAACATGTAGCCTCTTAGGACTGGCTTTTTTCACTTGACAAAATGCATTGAATATTCATCGACCTGTACATAAATCATTAGTTTGTTCTTTTATATTGCCTAGTAGCATTCCATTGTATTACCACATTTTGTTTATCCTTTTACCTTTTGAGGTAAAACTTTCCAGTTTTGGGTTGTCATAAGCTATTACAAACATTTACATAAAGGTGTTTTTTTGTTTTTGTTATTATTTCATTTGGGTAAATACCTAAGAGTGGGATTATAGACTTTATTGTAAGTGTATATTTAACTTTATAAAAAACTGTCAAACTTTTTTCCAAGTGGCTATACAGTTTTGAATTTCTACCACCAGTGTATGAGAGTTCCTGTTGCTGTGCATCTTTGTCCACATTTTAGTGTTGTCAGTTTGTTTTTGTCTTCTAGCTGTTCTGATATATGTGTAGTGGTATGTTGTGGTTTTATATTTCCCCAGTGACTGATGGTGTTGATATGCCATCCATATCTTTGTGAAAGGGCAGCTGGTCCCTTTGATTTCTCTTGATTTTTCTCCTTTTATGTTCATCCGGGTGGATAGAGTCTTTACCAGTATAATTTTTTAATTGAACTAGTTGCTATCATCTCTGAATGTTTGGCTATCTTTTATAATAATACACATTTCCATATGTGAGTTTTGGTTTTCTGTGCTTATTGCAATATAATGAATATATAATTTTTTGTATAGCTGAGTCTTTGAATGATAATTTCATTATTATCCAAAGCTAGATGGCTTGATAAGAATCTATCATAGGTTACATCTTTGACTGAAAAGACATGCAAGACAAAGTAAAATGTAATAAATTCTGTTAGTGCTAAAGATTGACTTTGGATTGACAAATGTCACTTTAGAAAAAGAAATTTTAGGATCTGAGGTAAGATCTTTTCCCCCTTGACTATCAAATGAACAGAAATACTTTCTCGGGATGTCTGTCAACATATGCAACCTTTGGTATGTTCTTATAACTAATCAGTTAGTATTAGATGAAAGAGATTAGAAATGACTGTTTTTAAACTTGGGCCACTTACCTAAACACTTAAATTGACATGTTAAAAATACTTTAGAAAACATGGCAGAGTGAGAGACGTCCCCAGATCTCTCCCCTCGAAACATTAATAAGCTGAACATCTAATACTCAACAAAAAACACCCAAACTGCACACCAGCACGTCTGAGCGTGGGATCTGCTCATAAGAGCTACCACAGGTCAGAACCCTGGGTGTTGGGCGGTGGACTGGGAGAAATAAAGAAGCTGCCTCTTGCAGCCACCAGAGTTCCCTATAGGAGGAGGGGGAGGGGGAAAGGAAAGGCAAGTTCCCTGAACAGCCCTACTTGGGAGTATTGTGAGCTCCATGTGACAGTGCCCAGTCATCAAGTCAGAAGGCAGAGAAGCAGACAGCAGAAAAACAACAGTAGATTTTTACCAGCTGCAGTTGAGGCTGAGCTGCAGCCTCTAACTCCCAACCCAGAGGGACTCTCTCCTCATATCCTCCAACACTGAACACTGTGGAGCCCCAGAAGAATCTGAGCAAATGCTACCGAAACTGTTGCTAACACTGGCAGGGACTGAAACTGAGGATAGTGAGCGTGATTAAATATAAAAAGGCATTTTTAAGCCTTCATATAAAGCAAGGATCCAAAAAGCTTAGACACCACATACTGGAAACCAAAAGAAAAGCACCTTCTTTGCATCAGGCTAAAGAGAGACCTTTATATAATAAATCTTCTTTCTGTAAAAAAAGCAGAATACATTTCCATTAATACCCAGGCAGAGAAATAGTCCATTTAACATCATGAACAACCAAGGTGACAAAGCATTTCAGAAAGAAAGAGAAAAATCTCCAGAAAATAAGCTTACAGACATAGAAATATGTGACTTAAAACTATGCGACTTAAATGACAGAGAATTTAGGATGGTACTTCTGAAAAAAGTGAGTTCCGAAACAAGTCATATCAACAATTTCAGGAACTGAAAAAACAACTAGATGAGCAGAGCAAGGAGATTGAAACCCTCAAAAAGAACAGAATAGATCTTCTGGAGATTAAAAAAAAAAAATACACTGCAAGAGTTGAAAAATGAAATAGCATGCTTGGGAAATAGAGTCGACCAAATGAAGGAAAGGTTCAGTGATATCAAAGACAGATATCTAGAAATTAATCAGAAGGAGGAAGAATGAAAAATAATGAAAGAGAAATACAAGAACTAGCTGATACCATCAGGAGAGGAAACAAGAATAATGGGCATTATTGAAGGAGAGGAAAAGGAGCAGGGACTAGAAAGCATTTTCAGACAAATAGCTGAAGAGAATTTCCCAAATCTAAGGAATGATAAGGATCAAAAAACAATGGAGCTTGGAATTCAAGAAGTCAACAGAACTCCCAATTATTTCAACCCAAAAAGGCCTTCACTAAGACACATTGTATTAAAATTATCAAAAATCAATGACAAAGACAGAATTCTCAGGGCAACCAGGGAGAAGAAAATGGTAACTTGTAAAGGAAAACCCATTAGATTATCATCTGACTTCTTAGCACATATCTTGCTAGCCAGAAAGGAGTGGAATGAAATATTCAAAATATTAAGCGAAAGGAACTACCAGCTTAGAATGATGTATCCAGGTAAGTTCTCCTTTAGATATGAAGGAGAAATTAAGACTTTTCCAGGCATACAAAAACTGAGGGAATTCTCCACTACAAGGCCTGCACTACAGGAAATACTGAAAGGAGTCAGCTCACCTAAAATAAAATGACAAAAAAAAAAAAAAAACCCAAAAAAAAACCATAATTAGGAGTAAGATGACTATCAGGCAAATAGAAGCAGAGGAGTGCAATCTTTACTAAGAACAGGGCATTTTAAGCTTAAATAATAAGAGAATTGCTACAGCAAGATAGTAATGAATGTTCAGCATATGTAGGGACAGACTGAGACAACAATGACTGAAAAGGGGAGGATTCAAAGACTAAATGGACTAGGATTACATGGACAGAACTCACCAATAAAAAGGCACAGAGTTACAGAATGGATCAAAAAACAAACCCAACCATATGCTGCTTCCAAGAGACACATCTCAGTTCCAAAGACAAATATAGACTCAAAGTGAAAGGATGGAAAATGATATTCAAGCAAATGGCATTCAGAGAAAAGTGGGAGGTACTAATATTGGACGAAATAGACTTCAAAATAAAAAAGGTGAAAGATACTGAGAGACACTTCATAATGATAAAGGGAATGATGCATCAAGAAAACATAACACTTATTAATATCTAGGCTCCCAATCAGGGAGCCCCGAAATATGTAAAGCAA
This sequence comes from Pteropus vampyrus, assembly GCF_000151845.1. NCBI lineage: Eukaryota > Metazoa > Chordata > Mammalia > Chiroptera > Pteropodidae > Pteropus > Pteropus vampyrus. The sequence continues at coordinate 14,915,660 of NW_011888796.1, read as the reverse complement.
TTACTCACAGAACTAAAGAGAGAAACAGACCAAAACACTGTCGTAGTAGGGGACCTAAATACCCCACTGGCAGATATGGACAGATCATCCAAACAGAAAATCAGTAAGGAAATAACATCCTTAAATGACACATTAGACCAGCTGGACATAATTGACATTTACAGAGCTTTCCATCCCAAAACAGCTGCTTATACACTTTTCTCTAGTGCACATGGAACATTCTCAAGGATCGAC
>NW_011888796.1:14912704-14915141 GCF_000151845.1 Pteropus vampyrus | reverse complement strand
ATATGAAAACTTTTAGGACACAGCAAAAGCAGTCATAAGAGGAAAGCTCATATCATTACAGGCCTATCTCCAAAAACAAGAACAAGCCCAAATAAACAACCTAACACTTCATCTTAAAAACTAGAAAAGGAAGAACAAATGAAGCTTGAAGTCAGCAGAAGGAAAGAAATCATCAAAATTGGAGCAGAAATAAATGAAATTGAAAACAAACAAAACTAGAAAAAAATAAATGCAACATAGAGCTGGTTCTTTGAGAAAGTTAATAAAATTGACAAATTCCTGGCTAGATGCACTAAAGAAAAAAGAGAAAGGACACAAATAAACAAAATCAGGGATGAAAGAGGGGCGATTATGACTGATACCACAGAAATACAAAGGATCATACAAGAATACTATGAAAAAGTATATAATACCAAATTTAATAACCTAGAAGAAATGGACCAGTACTTAGAAAAACACAACCTTCCTAGACTGAATCAAGAATAACTGGAGTCTACAGCCATGCTACCCTGAGCAAGTCCGATCTCGTCTGATCTGGGAAGCTAAGCAGGGTCAGGCCTGGTTAGTACTTGGATGGGAGACCACCTAGGAAGACCAGGTGCTGTAGGCATAAAAAATAAAAAAAGGATTGTAAGCTGACAAGGTCCTTGCAATCTGTGAGGTCAACTAAGGGTTGCCTGGCCTAAAAAATAAAAAAATAAAAAAAAAAGAATAACTGGAAAATCTAAATAGACTGATCGGCAGTATGGAAATTGAGACAATCATCAAAAACCTACCAAAAAGTCCAGGACCAGATGGCTTTACCAGTGAAATCTACCAAACATTCAAAGAAGATTTAATACCTATCCTCCTCAAACTCTTCCAAAAATCGAAGAGGAGGCAATACTTCCCAAACTTATTTTATGAGGCCAGTATTACCCTGATACCAAAATCTGGTAAAGATAACACAAAAAAAGAAAACTACAGACCAATATCTCTCACGAACACAGATACAAAAATCCTAAATAAGATATTAGCGAACCAAATACAGCAACATATTAAAAGGTTATACACCACGATCAACTGGGCTTCATCCCAGGGGCCCAGAGATGGTTCAGCATATTCAAATCAATTAATGTGATACACCACATAAACAAATTAAAAAATAATCATATGATTATATCAATAGATGCAGAAAAAGCCTTCTACAAGATACAGCATCCATTTACAATCAAAATACTTAAGAAAATCGGTATAGAAAGAAAGTACCTTAACATAATAAAGGCTATCTGTGACAAATCCTCAGCCAACATTATACTTAATGGTGAAAAACTAAAAACTTTCCCCTAAGATCAGTAACAAGGCAAGGCTATCCACTATCGCCACTGTTATTCAATATAACATTGGAGGTCCTAGTGAGAAAAAGATATAAAAGGCATTCAAATAAGAAACGAAGAAGTTAAACTGTCACTATTTGTGGATGACATGGTTCTCTATATAAAAAACCCTGAAGACTCCACAACAACACTACTAGAAATAATAAGCAAATACAGTAAAGTCTGTTCAAAATCAATGTTCAAAAATCCATAGCGTTCCTATACTCTAATAATGAAGTGTCAGAAAAAGAAGTGGAAAAATAATTCCTTTTGCAATTGCAAGAAAAAGAATAAAATACCTAGGAATAAATCTAACTAAACATGTGAAGGACCTATATAATGAAAACTACAAGATCCTATTAAAAGAAATCGAAAAAGATACAAAGAAATGGAAAGGTATTCCGTGTTCTTGGATTGGAAGAATCAACATAGTTAAAATGACCATGTTACCTAAAGCATTATACAGATTTAATGCAATCCCCATCAAAATCCCATCGGCATTTTTTAAAGATATAGAACAAAAAATCATGAGATTTGTATGGAAACACAAAAGACCCCGAATTACCAAAGCCATCCTGAGAAAAAAGAATTAGGCTGGAGGCATCACTCTGCCTGACTTCAAATTATGCTACAAAGCGACAGTTATCAAAACGGCATGGTATTGGCAGCAAAACACACACGGACCAGTGGAACAGAATCGAGAGTCCAGAAGTAAACCCATATTTATATGGGCAAATAATTTCGACAAAGAAGCCAAAAACATACAGTGGAGAAAAGAAAACCTCTTCAATAAATAGTGCTGGGAAAACTGGAAAGCCACCTGCAAAGGAATGAAACTAGACTATTGTCTGTCACCACATACCAAAATTAACTCATAATGGATTAAAGACCTGAATATAAGACCTGAAACAAAATGCATAGAAGGAAACATAGGAACTAAACTCAAGGACCCTGGACTTAAAGAGGTTTTTATGAATTTGACCCCCAAAACAAGGGAAGTAAAAGCAAAAACAAATGAATGGGACTACATCAAACTAAAAAGCTCTGCTCAGCAAAAGAAATCAACGGGTAAAGAGACAGCC
>NW_011888796.1:14907123-14911679 GCF_000151845.1 Pteropus vampyrus | reverse complement strand
TACCCCAATAAACTTAATAAAAAATAAATAAATTTTAAAACTACTTTAATATATTGCTTCATTGAGCTGAATTAGTAAAAATGGGTGGAATACTCATCATTTTCTTGCATTTTAAATACTAAAAATCCCTGCAATTCAATTAACTAATTGAATTCCCAGCTTATACTTAACTTTTATCAGAATGGAATAAAGACATGAAGTTTTAGTGATTTTTACCCTATTTGAGCTTCATATTTACTATTTCTGTTTTGTAGAGACCTGTATTTAATCTCTTAGAATGTGTGCAGGGGTGCCATGTTATTTAAGTTGATTTTTCTGTTTGTTTGCTATATAAGGTTCTTTTAAAAACATATTGTATTATTACATAAAATATATGCTTAAATTGGGAAAATACTATATGCCTTAAAGGATAGTATTCCTCTCACATCATTTGGGTAATTATGATTGATTCTATTGACAGATTCCAGTTAATCTGATGTGTTAACCCCTGTTTCAGTAAGAGAAAACCAAAACAGCACTTTATTTACATATTCAGATTCTGAAAATAATGTTAATAATATTAGAGGTCATTATAAAGAGAAAGATGACTTTCTTGTCTGCTTTAGAATGAATACATTTCTTTAAACATCTTATTTGATAGTGTGAATACATCACTGGTATTTCAGTGGCTAATCCCAGGTTTTGATGTAGTTATGATGATGACAGTTTTTGAATTTAAGCCAGCAAGTTTTAAATTGGAAAGTGCACACCTTTTTATAGTAGCTGCTCTGGTCATAACATATTGTTTACCTTCTCAGTCTCTCTTTGTGAATAAGATATGACAGTGTTTTCCTAGCCTTGTGAAAGGAGGAAAAAAGTACTATATATATTTTATTTCCCCCATTTTTTTTCCTGAACAGCAGTGGGGGGAGGGAAAAAAAGGAAGGTGTGGGTTTTTGTTTGTTAAGGTCATGATGGCAGCCTACTTCCTTATTTATAGAAGACTCAGAAGGTGAAGTTTGTGACTTCAGTTGAGCATCCTTTACCACCCCAGACTAATAAAGTGGCAGCTACAAGCAGTTGTGCTTGTGTGACAGTTGACAGTATCAGTTTTACCTTACAGTGTTTAAATCATCATTTCTGAAATTGGAGAATTGAGGAAAGATGGAATTTAACTTTTGAGCAGTTGCTCTTTAGTTAACTTCAAGCCAATTACTTTGTTTTGCATGTTATTTAACGTAATCCCACAATTAGCCTATGGGATATGCATGATTACCCACATTTTACAAATAAAGAAAATTTATCTAAGGTAACACAGCTAGTAGTGGCAAAGTCAGGATTTGAACCTTTGTTTTCTTACCTAAAAATCTATACTCTTCTCTACTATATTACACTTCTGCTAAAATTAGAAAAGTAATGAAAATTAGTAGAAAATCTCTATACACTTTTAAGCCTCTGGTATGGAAGCTAATAATTAGATAAGACTGAGATAATCTCAACCTTATGTAGTATTTTTTGCATCCTTAAGGGGCTTCACTTTGGGAAAACATTATATGAGAGAACTGCTAGCATGGAACGCATTAATGCTAATCATATGACTGAGTCTCTAACTGATATCTCAGAGAGGATTCTTTGATGATATTAGTGATAACTAATAGCTTCCTTAAAAATAAAAATTCTCTTGTCAGAAGTACTACACATCTACATTGCCGTTAGCAATAAAAATATCAAAAATTCAGCACATTCGCAATAACTCTAATTAAACTCTTAGAATAATATTCGGTTTAACATTTGCAAAACAAATTTATATAATGCAAGTAACACTTTAAACTGTTTTGTCAATAAACTCATTTTATGGTAAATCAGTAAATTCCATTTGCATAGTGATTAAACCATCTTTATCTGTAGTAATGTTATACTGTCAAAATTAACAACTATATAGAATTTTTGTCAGTTGTAAGTTTTAACATTTTTGTTACATTAGTGATCTTACTGTACACTTAATTTATCCAGTCATTAGTTATTTAGTGTTCTTTATTCTAGCATATTAAAATTCTCCAATGACTAAACATAGAAAATATTTCAAATATAAAATCATACGGGAAATTGTTTCAGTATGTATAAGCAATCATACTATAGACTTTTTATTTTAAAAGTGCTATATGTTAGTTGACATTTGGTAAGGAAAAAGTCCAGAATTCAGTATTTCTTTTGTATTCCAGAGTAAACTATATTGCATCATTAAGTAGGATAATATAAAAGCATTTCCTGAGTCTATTTTTTTGGTGTTGCAGTTAGATCAATAAAGGCAGTAAGTTGAAGTGGAAAGCATAGCCTTAGGAATCAGTAGAGTTGAATTCTAATGTTGGTGCAGCCAATACTAGTCGTGTGACTTTAGACAAGTCATTAAACATTTGGACTGTGGTTTTTAAGATTATTCCCAGCTCTATGATTCAGATGCCAAAAGTCATGTACTAAACCTAACATAAAAGGTATATACAATTGGCCTACTTTCTTTTCTGGTTCTTAACCAATAAATAGAGATTTTTATTTTGTTTTGTTTCTTTAGAATGGGTAGCTCAATACAACTATGCTGGTGAATTTAAGTGCTTATGGTACTACATATACCTATAGTAATCCAGTACATGTAAAGAAGTATGATTTTTGCCATTAGGAATAAAAAACTATAACATTAGCCAAATATTTTTAAAGCTTTCCCCCCCTTTTTTTTGCAGGCAGGAGATAGGGAAGGGTTAGATTATTTGGTCCTGTGAGCCCTTAGTTCTGGGAATGCCTGCAATACACTGGGCATTTTTGCAGGCACCTTTTGCAACTTGGAATTTCCTGTCATCATAATTAGAATATATATTATCACAAAGATAAAATATGGTGTTAATTCTAAATAACTGATTTGTTAATGATGATTAAGATTTTGAGAGGCAGTTGTGCCTCTTGTTTCTACATCCCAGTGACTAAGATGTGTTTAATAAACACTTGTTGATTGGGTCATCATGTATAAAGAATAAAATTAATTTGTAGAATAGTAAAGGTTTTGAAACTTGGATAGACATTAGATTGAAAATATACAACTTCCCATAAAGTATGTTTAAATTTAAAATTTTGAACTTTGACTTACATTTTTAATTATTAAAGATTCTCTCACTTTTTAAAAAATATGATAGTAGTGGTGGTATTTCCTAACATTTATTCAGTATTTTCTATGTGTCTGGCATTGTGTACTCATTTAATCCTACTCTATGAAGTAGTTATTCTTGAAGCCCATAGGATTATAAGGAAACAGATGTAAACAAGTTAAACAACTATCTTAAGGACACAGAGTTAATAAGTGATAGAGCCAGAATTCAAACCCAGGAGGAGGAGTTAGAAGCCTTCATCCTTAACTACTATGCTATATAGCTTCCTAACTACTATGCTATATAGCTTCCTAATGTTATATATGTGAAGCTTCAGATTTTTTGTAGGACTTAAGGCTCTAAAGTCATCAAAACTCACCCTCCTAAATACACAACACAGATACTTTTTTCAATTCTTCAATATTAGTTCAAGTCATTAGACTATCTTTTGATCATAGAATTTTCTGTCACTAAACTGCTTATCTTTAGGTGAGTTGGATAAGAATTAGGTCTTTGACACAAATACCAATTTTGTTTCAAATTGTTAACAGTTTGAAACTATTTCATGAGTAATAAACATGATTTTGGCAAAGTTCAAACATTGCTGTTGAAATGTCAAACTAGATAGAATTCTGAATACTCTTAGGATAAATAGATATAACAAATAAAATGTTTTTATAAAGATCTGATAAACCTCCTAGTCTCTGTAAACCCTACCGGTCTCACAAATGTACTAATGCGGTTGACAGGAAAATCTGAGGCAGTAATATAGCCAGTGAGTCACTTTTTAAATGTAGCATTTTTACTTTGTTCATAGGGTTTGTTACAAAACAGCATAGGAATAATGGCGTCTTCAGAGTACTGCTAAATTGGCAAGGAGGGAAGTTCATACTAAAATGAATTCTAACTCTTTAGTGAAAAATCAAAACATGGCTACATGGAAACATTATAGGGACTTCATGTTCGAATTTCTAATCTGTAAATCAGGACTTTTAATACAGATTTCATGTCTTCAGTCAGAGTAAGACTGCTAACTAGTATAATCTTGAGTAGATGTCAGTAGGAAAAAAATACACATAAAATTATTGGCTAATTAAATCAATGATGATTAATTGTTTAAATGTAATTTGAGGCAGTAGACCATGTATGAGCAAGAAATTTGTTTTGCTAAGTCACTAAGAGTGTGGAGAATATTTGTTACTGCCCCAGGCCTCAATTATCCGGACTAGACTAATTTGTATGTTTTACAGTAAAGATATCCAATTAATCATTAGAGATGACCCCTATTTATATAAAAGGATACTTTGGAGAGAGAATATCAGTATTAGTAAAGCCCTGTAAATAACACAAGTCACCAGTCTTAAATATTTTCATTATAGAGCTGATACTAATGTAGCAAATCAAATCTGGATAGATTAGAGAGAAAGACAGACAGAGATAGAG
>NW_011888796.1:14901679-14907073 GCF_000151845.1 Pteropus vampyrus | reverse complement strand
TTCAATTCTTCAATATTAGTTCAAGTCATTAGACTATCTTTTGATCATAGAATTTTCTGTCACTAAACTGCTTATCTTTAGGTGAGTTGGATAAGAATTAGGTCTTTGACACAAATACCAATTTTGTTTCAAATTGTTAACAGTTTGAAACTATTTCATGAGTAATAAACATGATTTTGGCAAAGTTCAAACATTGCTGTTGAAATGTCAAACTAGATAGAATTCTGAATACTCTTAGGATAAATAGATATAACAAATAAAATGTTTTTATAAAGATCTGATAAACCTCCTAGTCTCTGTAAACCCTACCTGTCTCACAAATGTACTAATGCGGTTGACAGGAAAATCTGAGGCAGTAATATAGCCAGTGAGTCACTTTTTAAATGTAGCATTTTTACTTTGTTCATAGGGTTTGTTACAAAACAGCATAGGAATAATGGCGTCTTCAGAGTACTGCTAAATTGGCAAGGAGGGAAGTTCATACTAAAATGAATTCTAACTCTTTAGTGAAAAATCAAAACATGGCTACATGGAAACATTATAGGGACTTCATGTTCGAATTTCTAATCTGTAAATCAGGACTTTTAATACAGATTTCATGTCTTCAGTCAGAGTAAGACTGCTAACTAGTATAATCTTGAGTAGATGTCAGTAGGAAAAAAATACACATAAAATTATTGGCTAATTAAATCAATGATGATTAATTGTTTAAATGTAATTTGAGGCAGTAGACCATGTATGAGCAAGAAATTTGTTTTGCTAAGTCACTAAGAGTGTGGAGAATATTTGTTACTGCCCCAGGCCTCAATTATCCGGACTAGACTAATTTGTATGTTTTACAGTAAAGATATCCAATTAATCATTAGAGATGACCCCTATTTATATAAAAGGATACTTTGGAGAGAGAATATCAGTATTAGTAAAGCCCTGTAAATAACACAAGTCACCAGTCTTAAATATTTTCATTATAGAGCTGATACTAATGTAGCAAATCAAATCTGGATAGATTAGAGAGAAAGACAGACAGAGATAGAGGCAGAGACAGATAGATGTCATGAGCAAGTTGCATTTAGTATAGGAGCACAAGTTTGATTTAACCTTCAGAACCCAATCAGTGTAACCAGATTAACAGAAAAAAGAAAAAGAATATTATCTCAACAGGCTTTATCAAGTTGAAAATTTGATAAAATATACCTGTTCGAGTCTTATTAAATGTTTTTAGCAATCAGTCAGTAGAATAGACCTTTCTTAATCTAATAGGAAGTTATACTCTCACTCTGCTCCCCCGAAAAACCTACAACAAGCCTCACATTTAGTGATGGAATAGTAAAAGCATTTATTTTGAGATAAGGAATAAAACAAAGATGTCGCTTGTATTAACCACTTGTATTCACCATCAAGTTGGAGCTCCTAGACCTGAACTGTCCAATACTACATGTGGCAATTTTTTTTTTTTCTTAAAAAATGGACAGTTTTATGCAGGAATCACCAAAGTTTTAGTGTTTAATATTTAATAGTACAACTGACCAAGGTCCAGGATGTGAAGTTGTTGTATGTTCCAGAAACTTGGGAAAATCACTCTATAAACTAATATATATTATGTGATAAGAAGAATGCACACTTTATAACATAAAACCTGTCTACGCATAGTAGTTGCAAAAGGCTATTTGGTCTTCACTTGGCTTATAAAAACAATGTTCCACATTTCTGTGTAAATTAGCAACTTTCAATTCTTTTACGTGGCAGGTGTCTTGTTTTAAAATCCAGTTCTTCCACACCACCAGCCTGTGTCATGAGGTCTGCAAAATTTTTCTCGGGGTCATCAATGTGACCACTCATGTCATAAATTCTGTCAATGATCTGATTGGTCATGGTCTGAAATTTATCTTGCATCTGTTGCAAGAGTGTCTGCATGACCTAGGTGAGATTCTGCATGGTCTTGAGGTCAATCTCAGCCATCTCCTCGGTTCCTAACCTGGCAGTGAAGTCTCAGACCATCACTAACCCACATGTGGCAATTTAAATTTCAGTTAGCTAAAATTAAAATTATAGATCATCACTCACTGGCTACATATAAGATGCTCAATAGGCATATGTGGCTAGTAGCTACCATATACCACAAATGTAGAACATTTCCATTATCACAGCAAGTTCTATTGGACAGTGCCAGCCTAGACCGTGCAATAGGGAAGAAGCATAATGATTAGAAAAAGAAGAATAAAACTGAAAGTATTTCAGTTTTCAGAACATGATTGTTACGAAGAAAATTAAAAAGAATCTACAAACTAATAGGATTAAAAAGTGAATTTAGCAAAGTTGCCAGCTTACTGATTTATATACAAAAATCAATTTTAGGCCTGTATACCAGCAGTAAACAAACAAAAAGTGAAAATTTTTACATGACATATCAATATTATCAAAAACATCAAATACCCAAAATTAATCTAACAAGACTTCTATCCTGAACATTTTAAGATATTATTGGGAGAAATTAAGACAAATAAATGGAAGAATATGCCAGTTCATGGATTGAAAGACTCAATGATTGAAAGATGTCAGTTCTCTCCATTTAGATTCAATGCAGTCTCAAACAAAATTCCAAAAGATTTGCTTGTTCTTTGAAATCAGCAAGCTGATTCTTAAATTATAATGGAAATGCAAAGGACCAAGAATAGCCATGATTGTTTTGAAGAATAACAAAACTGGAAGATTTATACTATAAGATATCAAGACTTATTATAACGAATTATTATACAGTAATAAAGACAACGTGGTTCTGGCAAAGAAAAGAGAAGCCAGTGAAACAAAATAGAGCCAAGATGCATACAAATATGGTCACTTGATTAATATCAAAGATAGCATTGTAGTGCAGAGAGGAAAGGACGTTCTTTTCAATAAATTGTGCTAGGTCAATTAGATATCCATGTGGGGAAAAAAAAGGGTGAATCTTGATCTCAACCTCAAACCATATAAAGAAGTTAATTACAGATGAATTATAGATATGAAAAGTAAAATAACAAAGCTTCTGGAAGTAAGCAATATTTTGACCACAAGCTAGGTAAAAATTCTTAAACAATGCATAAAGCATTGACAATAAAAGAAAAAAATGACTAATTGGACTATGTTAAAATTAAGAAATTCTTATACCATTAAGATACCATTAGCAATGAAAAGGCAAGCCACAGAGTGGGGAAAAGATATAGCATCTTGCATTACATATACCTGACAACTTAGCCAGAATACATAAAAAATTGCTACTCAGCAATAAGGAAGACAAACAACCCAATAGAAAAATGCACAAAACACTTAAAAGGTCACTCACTGTCCAGAATATATTTAAAAAGTAAACAGACATAGTAAAAATATCCTCCATTTCATTAGTCACCTCATTAGTACAGATTAACCCATGATGAGATACCATGCCGACCCTACAGAATGTCTAGACTTAAAGTCTGACAATACCAGATGTTGGTGAGGGTGTGTCGTATCTGCCATTCATTTTCCACAGCTGGTGGGAATACAAATTGCTTTAACCACTCTGGTTAATAATTTTTTTTTTTTGGTCATTAAAGATGAACTTATTCATATTCATACCATATGACCTTGTAATTCTGCTTTTTAGTATATAGCCAACAGAAATGGAACCATTTTTTTCACCAAAACATATATGTGAGAATGTTCATAGAGCAATATTCACATAGCCAAAAACTGAAAACAATCCAAAATTTTCAACAACAGCAAACTGGATAACTAAATAGTAGCATATTTGTATACAGTGGAATACCAGACAGCAATGAGAATAAATGGAACTATTGCAGTACACAACCACGTAGATGAATCTCAGGATACACAGATAATGTTCACTGGAAAAAGCTAGGCACATAGATAATGTTCATCTGGTCCCACCTAACAAAGTTTAAAAGTAAGCCTTGAAGCAATCAGTTTCCAAGTAACTTAAGTATGCCCAGAACAAAGCTGAGAAACACTTAAAGGAATACAAAAAATCCATACCATATGATCCAGCAGTCCCTGGGTATTTATTCAAAATAATTAAAATCAGGATCTCAGAGAGGTATTTGCACTTCTTTGTTCATCGAAGCATTATTCACAATAGCCAGGATGTGGAAGCACTCTAAATGTTCATCAACGAGTGAATGAAAAAAGAAAATGCAGTATATACACAATGGAATATTATTATTCAGGCTTTAAAAAGAAGAAATTCTGTCATGCAACAACGTGGATGAATTTTGAGGACCTTATGCTAAGTGAATCAAGGCAGTCACAAAAGGACTGCTGCACGGTTCCACTTATATGAGTATCCAAAGTAGTTAAATTCATAGAAGCAGAATAGTGGTTGCTAGGTGCTAGAGGAAATGGGGAGTTGCTGTTCAATGGGCATAAAGTTTCAGTTATGCAGGATGAAAAAGTTCTAGAGATCTGCTATATAACATTGTGCTTATAGTTAACAGTACTGTACACTTAAAATTTGTCAAGGGTAAAAAATTATACACATTTACTTGCCCATTCACTTGCTATAAAATTGCATTTTCTATTTTAAAAAGTATGCAATATATTCGTATAGTGAAGATTAAGCACAAAAGATAAATATGTCCATAACAAGTCTGGAAAAAATATCCAGTACCCAACAATGTAAAATTCTTAATGTTTTGCATCCTATCAAAATTTATCAGACAAACAAAGAAGCAGGAAAATATGACCCATAACTAAGACAAATCAATAAGAAGAGAGAAAGAAATGACACATCTGACTGAATTAGCGGACAGGGACATTGAAGCAGCAATTACAAATATACTCCATATGTTCAGGAAGTAGAAGGATACATGAACTTGCCAAGGAGAGAAATAGAAGTTATTTTTTAAAAGACACCCAAATAGAACTTCTAGAGATGAAAAGTATAATATCTGAAATGGAAAATACAGCAAATGAGATTAACAGATTAGACATTGAAAGAGAAAAAGATTAGTTAAAACCTGAAGACATAGCAATAGCAGCTATCTAAAATGAAACATCAAGAGAAAAAACTAATTGGAAAAAAATCAGTGAGCTATGGGGCAATATCAGGCAGTTTAACACAAATATAATAAGTTTCAGAAGAAGATGGCAAGACAAAAAATATTTTAAGAAATAGTGGATATGTATTTACCAAGTTTGATGAACACTATAAATCCACAGATTACAGAAGTTCATAAATCTTCAAGCAGAAGAACCAGGCACAATAATCAAAGTGTTGAAACCAAATGATAGAAATCTTGAAAATTACCTTAAAAGCAGCCAGAGGAAAAAAATATCACCCTAAATGACAGATGAACAAATATATAAAAATTAACGTCGACCTCTTGTCAGAAACTATGCATGTCAGAAGACAGTGAAGTG
>NW_011888796.1:14888293-14901629 GCF_000151845.1 Pteropus vampyrus | reverse complement strand
ATTCAGGCTTTAAAAAGAAGAAATTCTGTCATGCAACAACGTGGATGAATTTTGAGGACCTTATGCTAAGTGAATCAAGGCAGTCACAAAAGGACTGCTGCACGGTTCCACTTATATGAGTATCCAAAGTAGTTAAATTCATAGAAGCAGAATAGTGGTTGCTAGGTGCTAGAGGAAATGGGGAGTTGCTGTTCAATGGGCATAAAGTTTCAGTTATGCAGGATGGAAAAGTTCTAGAGATCTGCTATATAACATTGTGCTTATAGTTAACAGTACTGTACACTTAAAATTTGTCAAGGGTAAAAAATTATACACATTTATTTGCCCATTCACTTGCTATAAAATTGCATTTTCTATTTTAAAAAGTATGCAATATATTCGTATAGTGAAGATTAAGCACAAAAGATAAATATGTCCATAACAAGTCTGGAAAAAATATCCAGTACCCAACAATGTAAAATTCTTAATGTTTTGCATCCTATCAAAATTTATCAGACAAACAAAGAAGCAGGAAAATATGACCCATAACTAAGACAAATCAATAAGAAGAGAGAAAGAAATGACACATCTGACTGAATTAGCGGACAGGGACATTGAAGCAGCAATTACAAATATACTCCATATGTTCAGGAAGTAGAAGGATACATGAACTTGCCAAGGAGAGAAATAGAAGTTATTTTTTAAAAGACACCCAAATAGAACTTCTAGAGATGAAAAGTATAATATCTGAAATGGAAAATACAGCAAATGAGATTAACAGATTAGACATTGAAAGAGAAAAAGATTAGTTAAAACCTGAAGACATAGCAATAGCAGCTATCTAAAATGAAACATCAAGAGAAAAAACTAATTGGAAAAAAATCAGTGAGCTATGGGGCAATATCAGGCAGTTTAACACAAATATAATAAGTTTCAGAAGAAGATGGCAAGACAAAAAATATTTTAAGAAATAGTGGATATGTATTTACCAAGTTTGATGAACACTATAAATCCACAGATTATAGAAGTTCATAAATCTTCAAGCAGAAGAACCAGGCACAATAATCAAAATGTTGAAACCAAATGATAGAAATCTTGAAAATTACCTTAAAAGCAGCCAGAGGAAAAAAATATCACCCTAAATGACAGATGAACAAATATATAAAAATTAACGTCGACCTCTTGTCAGAAACTATGCATGTCAGAAGACAGTGAAGTGACATCTTTAAAATACTGAAAGAAGGAAAAAAAACTCAGCCTAGAACTCAGTACCTGGCAAAAAAACATCTTTCCAAAGTGAAGGCAAAATAAAGACTTTTGGATCAACAAAGCTGAGAGAACTTGTCACCGTCACCAACAGACCTGGACTACAATAAATGTTAAAAGTAGTTCTTCAGGCAGAAAGAAAAATTATATCAGATGGAAAATTGCATCTACAAAAAGAAATTAAGAGCACTGGAAATGGTGCATATGTGGGTGGATATAAATGCCACTTTTGCCTCATTTAAGGATTTTTTTCCTTTAATTGCTTAAAACAAGAAGGAAAATATCGTGGTGTCTGTAACATAAGTAGAAGTTGTTTTTTTTTTTTTAAAGGTATAGTTAATAAGTCAGTGGCAGAAATGGAATCATGAAAAATGCTCACTAAAAAATGGTAGGACAAAAAGAAAAAGAGAACAAAGAAAAGAGACAAATAGCAGGATAAGATTTAAAATCCAACCATATCAATAATCACATTAAATGTAAATGGTCTAAACATCCTAGTTAAAAGAGATTGTCTGACTGGATTTTTTAAAAAAGAAAAATATATATCATCTACAAAAAATGCTTTGAATGTAAAGATATAGGTTAAAAGTGAACAGATGAGAAATATACAATGTAGACACTAATCAAAAGAAAGCTGAAGATCCTATATTAATATCAGAAAATGTAGATTTTAGAGCAAGAAATAAGATATTTTGTAATGTAAGTGGGGTCAATTCATCAAGAGCATATAAAAATCCTAAATATATAGGCATCTAATAACAGCTTTAAAATAGATGAAGGAAAACTAGAATAATTAAAAGAAGACAGATATACGATTATATTTGGAAACGTCATCCTTCTCTCTCAGCAACTGATGTTTGTTTAAATGTATTCTACGTAAGAGGCATGATTTATCCCTGTTTTTTTAGTTTGAATATTTTCCTTCTAATTGAGATTTGCTGTCTCATTAGCCAAAAGATTATGCCTGCCAAACCTGATTATCAAAGTAGTATTAAAGTGCAGAATTTATATAAATATCTACAACCGGGGGTCAGTAAAAATAGTAAATATTGAGGTTTAATAATTGCTAGGTATATTAATTTTCTATTGCTGTTGTAACAAGTTACCACAAACTGAGTGGCTTAAAACAATATAAACGTTTTATCTTAGAGTTCTGGAGGCCAGAAGTCGAAAATGAGTTTTCACTGTCTACTTTTCTTTAGAGGAGAGATATAAGTCAGTGTTTAGGATAGCAAAGTAGAATAAGAGGCAGGAATTATATTCATAGAAATTTATTCAAATGTATTCCGGGAATAATTAGAACATTATATGGAAGGATAACAAAACCACATTGCTATAGCTGCTTTGGAAGGAAAAAGTCTATTCACTCAAGCATTCTCTTTCTCAAGGAGAATTTGTAATATAAATGCAACCACAAGGGTGTATAAGAAATTCATCTTTGGAGAGTTACAAGGTTTAGAGTAGTGTAAAATCATGGACTAATTTAGAGTATTTCTGTTTAAGTGGAGGGTGTACTGTTTGGAGAGGAGCAGCAGACTCTAAGGAATATACAAATGAGAAATAATTTTCTAATAGTTTAAAGAAATAGTTTATTTGATATTACTAAAGATTGTAGAATATTCATATTTGGACATTTTAGGGTAATTTCTCATTTTTCTGGAAAACCTGAAAGAAGGTATACTGGCTTAGAATTTGATGAGTCATCTTAAGGAATTCCTTACAGAAAAGTATGTTCAAGTTGGGCACGTTTAACTTAAGGGCGTTCTATAAACTCCAAGAGTTTCAGGCCTAGAGTATATGAAAAACATGTAAAAGATTCTATACAACTCCCTAAAAATCTTGAAACCACCAAATTCTTGACCTCCTTAGTTACTTCTTATAACTAAAGTGGAGAATGAGAAAAGTTTCATTGATTTTGTTTGTTTTTAGCTTATAAATCAGATCCCTTGTTTCATTTCTGCATTCAGGCTATATAAATTTATACCAAGAAACTGCTAGAAGAATTTAATTTTTAGTGAAGAAACAGACATCAGTATCATACTTGAACATTCTTCCCCTTCCCAATCCCAGGCAATAGTAAGGGAGTAGAAAACATTCAAGTTCAGTGTATAATGTAAAGCCTCTTTAAACTCAGTCTGCTTCATAGAGATGGAGTTTTAGCACCTACAAAAAGAAAGATCTCTATTCTTATTACAAATTTGCATCATAGGGCATAAAGAAGGTCAGTTTATAACCTAGATTCCTATTGGATTGTTTGGAGGACATAGCTGCTTGGTGGTGGCTTAATAGAGAGAGGAAGATTTGTGTATCATCTTAATTTCTTATTCCTTAATCAGTATTTGCCACAGTTTTAAACCTAAAGTTTATAAGCTGTAGAATAATACTTTAAATTCTATTTTGAAGGAGCAATTTTTTAAAAAACATGAAGCATCGTGTGGGCTGTATGGTGGGGCTTGTTGCAAGAAGAAAATATAGATATTGATATATGTTGTATGTATGTATAAATATAGGTATATGGAATATACATGATATACACATATATTTATGGAGGAAAGAATTTTGATTTGGAAAGAAAAACACTTAAATTTCTCTTTGCCAAATATTTGTAATTTAAGTTTCTCCTTTGTAAATAATCTCAGTGCCAATATCTGAGACTGTTTATGTAAATGTCAGTAAAAACTTAGTTTCAACCCTTAGAAAATGTATAAAAATGTATTTCTATACATTAAGAAATGTTATTTTGGATAAATTTCATTTTTACTTCTGCCACATTTTTTATTTAAGTGAATGGAATTTGTGTTGTAATTTACATTCATCTCAAATTTAAAAACCAACAGTAAGTATACCCTGTGCTCAGCATGCAGTAAGGTCTTAAGTAAGAGTTAAATAAAGTTCCTACAGTGCTGAAGTTAATTCAATTTGGTAACTTTCCCATTTGCTTAAAAAATTGTACATCTGGGAAATCTTAGCTTAAATCTTATTTAATTCACATTTGTTACTGATAAAATTTATTTTCCATATCAATATATCATTCTGTGAAAAGGCAGATTTTATTTGTTTCTTGATTGCTGTTCTTATCAACTTTTATGAGATAATAAAAATTACAAAAGCTTAAAGAAAGGTGTTCTTTTGGGGGGGAGGGGTGAGACATATACTCTCTTTTTTCAGTTTGCCTATTTGGAAAATGTTAACATACCACATAATAGAAATTGAAGATGAAAAACTTGTTGACTGTTTTCCAAATTTGGAAGGTACTATATGACCTTTGAGACATACTTTTTTTTAAATTTAGCATGCTGTAGTAGTAGAAGATAGGAAATGAAGTATTATGAAAATGTAGTGTAATGGCAAACATTTGACTAAGTGTTCAAAAATTGGGTTCTAGTCCTTTAATCTGGTTTTGGTTGCCAGCTGTAGACTTTGGACAACTTAGTATCCTCTGCAAGAAGAAAAACGAATCTAAGGTTTCTACATTTTTTTAAATATATACATTATCTCATTTCGTCCTCAAGACCACCCTGTGAGATACCTAAGGGATAGTAGTACCTCTTCTGTTTTACTGATGAAGAAACTGTGCTTCACAGAAGCGAAGTAACTGGCAGTGGTAGCAAAGCTTGTAAGTAGGTGGTTAAGTCAACAGTTGGCTCCATGTCAGTTTCCTACCAGGAAAATGGAGATTATACCCACTTTGTAGTTATGAAAATTATATGTGATTACATTAATTAATAAGGACTCAGAACTGCTAGTCTCTTCTCTTTCCCTTCTTTGTCTTCCACCCTGCTATTCTGTTAACTATTATTAAGAGAAATCTAAAATATGGGGGCTAACCTTATGTTTTTTAATTGCAAAAGACTATATAGCATCAGAAGACTGGTATATTAGATGTTTGTTTTTATCATAAACATTAGAAAAACACTAAATCAACTAGCAAATAGAGTTCACAGTATAATCTAACAACCTGACAGTTTGTTCTTACATGATTCCTGTTAGCACATTCGACATTTTCTCCAATGTGATGCTTTCTGCGTAGCTTTGTGGAATAGCTCAGAACTGCATTCTACTACATCTGTGTCAAAAATTAGTCCTATAATTTCTTACATTTAAAAATCAGCTTGGGCACTGATTTCTTCCACATACAGGTTCTGCTGGATGGCCAAGACTGTATCTTTATGCCTTATGATTGTTGAAAATTACTACAAACAAGCAACTTAATGAACCTTTCCTCTTTTGTCGTTCCTGTTTTACAGGATTGCACCAAACTTGATAAAAACTTATTATCAGCAGCTATTTTATAGAACTGCTTAGGATAATTCTACCAATTTGTATTATAAAGTCTCCCATGCATGAACCATGCAAAGTAAAACACATTAGCTTTTCTTCTCAGTTTCCTAATGAGGGGAGAAATCTTACACAGCTGGAGAAGCCTGGAACTCCTTTCTAAACTGATTTATTTACATGGCATATTCTTAGTTTGACACATGGCTTAAAAGAAGCAGAGACCTTTTTTAGTTAAGTACTATACAGTACTTCAAAGAACATTTTAGCTACACTATAATTGTTTAGCTTTTCCGGATACAAAGCTGCTCTTTAAAAAACATTCCTGTCCTAGTTCTTTATATTATTGCTTTCAATGTGAGGTAGAATTAAGCTGAATACATTTAGAAGCTCTTTTCAGAAACAAATTTTAGTTTCAGAAGCTGCTGCATAATACTAGTAGTTTAAGATGTCTGCACAAACCAAGGGCAAATCATTCTGCTCTGATCTAGATGATGAGAAAGTAAATAATAACTTAGAGCCAGATAGTATGCTATTGTGATCTGATATAAAGAACCTACACTTTGAACCCAGATAAATCTAAGTTAAAACCCCACTGTGTGCTTGTTAATAATTTTTCTTCAGCAGAGTTAAAACTAGTTTCCTCAACTATGCTGGTGATAACAAGAGCTTCTTCTTAGGGTTTGATTTCAGTAACAAAGTATGTGTAGCACCTGACATATGGTAAAACTACCCACTAAATGTCTCCTTTCCTTGTAACCTTTCTTCCTATGCCCTCAAAAAAAGGAAAGAAAGAAAAAACAAACTAAAAACTTCCTTTATCATTCGAATGTGGTTTGGTGGTTTAAAAGAATAAAACTAAACTAAATATGTCTCATACAAGTTTGAAGATAGATGAGGGTAGCAGGGTTGACCTACCCATGAAATGCTGGGAATGATTTTCAGCACAAGCTCTGCACTATGGGAAGACTAGGTTGCCATATTAGGTAAAACAAGGCAATAGATTAGTTTGAAAATATACTTGACTATAAACACTGTGACTAGTGTGACCAAATAAGGCATTCCAATTTAATATTTATGGAATACCTACAATGGATAAGACATTCCGCTGAGAGATATGATACACTCTTTTGCCCTTCTGTCTTTCCTCTTCTTTTTGGGCTACAACACAGACGTGATGGCCAAGGCTTCAGTAGCTTTCTCAGGCTATAGTGTGATGTAAAAAGGTAAAAAGTGCCTAGATTCTTGATGACGTATTAACTCTAGACTTCCTGTTTCTGGATTTTGTCAACCAAAAGGCTCATTGCTAGTTTACTGCCAACAGGAGTCCCCAGTTTGGGGTATAGTGAAGGAGGGGAGACTTTATTCAGTGCCAATAGCTCAGTTGTGACACAGCTCAGCTATGGAACAGCATAGTTGTGAGACAGCTCAGTTATGATACAGCACAACCATGGAACATCACCATGGCTGTGATAGAGCTTAGGCAGGGTGGTCCAGGTGAGGCAGCCCAGGCAAGGTGGCTCCAGTGTTACAGCTCTCCTGTTACAGTTTTGCTCCACTCCAGCCAGACAGCTCCACCTCTAATATTACAGCTCCAGGCAGGGAAACACAGTCTTTGAAGGAAATGTAAAAGTGTACTCCCATGAGGCAGAGGTAAAGGTGGCTTATATAATGAATAATGCCTGCCCCTGGTCCCTGATTGGCCAGTTCTCATGCAAATGAGGGCTCCACATCTTCACAGTTTGATTGGTCAAAAAAACGCCATCCTGATTGGTCAGAATGGAGCTGCTCTGATTGGTTGGTGAAGATGCAGTAAAGCTATAGCTATGCAGCTCTGATCTGACAGGGAAAGACTCAGTCTTGTTGGTTGAAATATGATGCTAGGAGCTCTCTTATAAGGGTCAGCTTAGACAGCAGGAACACAGTGCCTAAGGCTTGGCAGCCCAGTTTGGCTTTTCCCTGAGATGCAGCATGTGTGTGTGAGACTTCTGCAAACAGTAACTGCTAGACTCTGATTATGAATTTGAGCCCAGTTAACCACAAGGAGTCCTTTTTGGCAGGTATATTGTTCTTTTTGGCAGGTATATTCTTAAGGTCAACAGTTCCTTTTACATGAGTGAAAAATAGCAATGACTGGAACATCCAAAGATGTGTTTCTGGTGTCTGCTAGTAACAGCAGAACCTAATTCTAACATTTAGATAGTAGTCTGGGTACAGGCATCTTACTCCCTCTAACCCCACCTCCAGTCACCATTGAAGTGACTAAATATTTTTAAAAATAGTATACTGGCACTGAAACATGGAAAATATAGAAATGTCAAAAGGACTTAGGAGCCAAATGGAAGAGACTTGCACTGATGAAAGATGGGATAATTTGAACATTCAAAAGTAATAACTGCAATGAGTATGTTTAAGACTTGTGAGTTCACATATTACTTTAAAAACCTTTATTTTTGGAAGTTGTTAGAGAACCAATTCATTATTTTAAAAATTGGTAAATAAAAGGAAAAATTCAAGCATTAATTCTGCCTTTCCTATATAAACCGTATATACCATAAGATAACTAAATAGATGATAAGGGCAAAATTTTCTTTGGAGACGTATTTCAGCTAATACATTAGGAAGGGCTGATAGAATTGGAATAGCACCATTTTGTTACCCCTAGTGAAACAATCATCAGTGATTGGTAAAACTAGTAGATGGACTGCTATTGGAGAACTTTATAATGGCTGGATTAGACTGACAACACCTAAACACACAGATTACTACTAACAACAAAAAGACCATCAGACATTATGTACTTCCTAATGAAAGTTCATACAGGAAATAACCTGGGACAAAATCTGAGATAAGACTTTGCAACCACTAAAAAAGAGGAATGTGGCATTCAATACAGGGCAAAAGCATACTCCTGATACTGTCAACATAAGAAAGGTCCACCATACATGTAGAGAATTTTTATGAGTTTGAGCCAAACTGACAATAGTTGCCAGGAAGCAAAATCTCAATGGAGTGAGAAGATGCTCCAGAGAATGGCAGTTGTGCAGCTTATTTTATATATTAGAATCAAAGAAAGAGACATAAGGAGTGTTACATGAAATCTGTTGGTGGTAGATTAAGGGGCAGGAGAAAGCAAAGTAGAGACATCTCTGGGATTGGATTAAAAAGTGGAGAGACACAAACTTCTTTTACATTGGTGGGGACCAGATAGTTAATCATTAATATTTACAGCACACAGAGATGGTGTGTGGGGAACAAGATAACAGTGAAGGGTCTTGTGCTCTGGTGCAGAGTTGTCCCCTAAGGGGTCTGGAAGAGAAGATTTCTCTGGCATTTCAGGTATGTTATCTTTGATGCAAAAAGACAATAGATGGGCTCGCTTAAGGTAAAGATTAACCTTTGCCAAGGAAACTACAGGCCTAGGATGTGACTACCTGCCATGACCCACTTTTAAGTTAGGAATTTTATATTCAGACCATCCTGTGTGGTTACTTTCAAGTCTCTGAGTTTGTAAGGCCTGCCATGCAGGCCTACCCAAAGCTTGTCAGATTTAGTATGTTATTAGTACTTTTAATAACAAGGGAATTTTAGAAAGCTTTTTTTTTTTTTTACTTGCAAATTAAAAATATTGTGGAGTCTTTGGAGTAAAACATGGAAAATGAGTTTATAAGTCAGTATACCTAGGTGAAAGGGGGCTAGCTAATGGGGAGGCATAAATTAAAAGGGATTTTAGATAAAATAGGTTGAAAACTAAAAGATGAAGTATCTGAATAAACAATAGAATAGTAACTAGATATTCAGTATCCAAATTAAATTGTGCAGCAGAAACAATAGAAAGCAGATTAGAAACTTCAGGCAGCTGACTCAGTGACATGGAATATGAGTCTGAGAAGCTGTCCCAGAATGCAAAGGAAAAGGAGAAAAGAGATGAAAAAAGAAAATATGAAGAAAAAGATGATAGACATAAAGGATAAAGTAAGAGATTCAACGTAGAGCTAATTGATGTTCTTCAAGAGATGGGAACAAATTTAACAGAAGCAATTATTAAACACACTATAGGAAAACATTTTTCTAAACTGAAGGATGACCCTAGTCTATAAATCAAAAAGACATTGCCAGATAAATACTGGAAAATTTAATAAAAAGAAACTAACAGCTATCCTGTTGAAACTTTGTACTTTTTCTTGTTAAAATAATAATAATCAGGCATCTGGGCAAGAAGAAAGACAAGCAAAAGGAAAGGAAAAAAAAGGCAGACTAGCCTTACATTGCTCTTATAATTAAACATCACAGTTTGGACCCCAAAATTTTTTAGCCAGATAAGTTATTTGACTAAGAAGAAACAGATTTTTAGTTCTACAAGCCTTCAAAGTGTATACCACATACCTACCCTTCTGAAAGAATTAGTTCAAAATATGTTCTAGCTGACTAAGATTCTTCAGTATACAGGCAAAAGCCACAACTTGCAGCATTTTTCAAAATATGACTTTATGCTTAGGGTTTTAGCAAGCACTTGAATCACTACTTTGTTAACTTTAGAAAAAGCAAGGGCATTAACTGAAGTAGTCTCTCTGGAGTATATGGATTAATTATACTATAAAAATCAGTATGCTAATGACCTTAATCTTCAGAATTGCCTAAAATGATTCTGAGTTTGGGCAGCATACATATTTCGTCATTTGAAAATAATACTAGTTATATACACTTGATGTGCATATGGTATATTATAGTGATTCTCAAAGTGTGGTCCAACGGCATAGATTTCTCACCTGGAACTGGTTAGACAGGTAGATTATTCAGCCCCTACCCAGATTTAGCGAATCAGAAACCCTAGTAAATCAGAAACCCTAGCAATCTGTGTTCGAATGAGCCCTCCAGGTAATTCTGATGCCCAGTAAAATTTAAGAACTGCTGGTATGGTATGGTATATTGGTACCCAAACCTAATTAATCATCAGAATCACCTGGGAAGATCTTGAAACATCTCTTCCCAGCCCAGATGAGAGTTAATATTCTGAGTTTGGGAATCCCTGGCATAATAGAGCTTGGAATCAAGACCTAGTTTCCCTGACTCCACAAGCTACTTAATATTGTTAAGCCTCGGTTTTCTCTTTTGAGAAAAATAGCACTCATTTTCCTGCCTGTTTCATTGAATTGTTGCAAGAATTAAATGAATAAATGAAAACGAAAGTACTTTGCAGTATAGATAAGGAATAGCTGTAAATATATTATCTTGTGTTTGAAAAGGGGTTCACATTTTGGTTTTTAATGTTCTTCTGGAGACCAGTTTTTCTTTTTTACTTCATTAATTTAATGTTTTTGTGTGAACAGGGCTTCTTTCCTTCTATTAGTATGGAAAGGTAGTTGATCAGGTTCCAGTCAATGTCTGTACGTCACTGCTTTAAATTACTTAACAAATGTTTCTTGTATTATTCTCTCTGCCTACTTTATGGTTGCTGCATTTTAGAAAGCTGGAATTGCTTTGGTGGTCTATTGGCACTCTAAAATTTTCCTACAGAAGTAAGCGTGTCAGGTGGAATGCGTGATATGCTTAGAATATGAACTTCCAAGTTAAAGAAGACATAAATAAATGGAAAACATAAATAAATGCCGAGGATATGGAGTAACTGGAACTCTGTGCACTCTTGATGGGAATGTAATATGTTACAACCATTGTGGAAAATAGAATGGTGATTCCTCAAAAACTCAAAAATAGAAATACCATCTGATCCAGCAATTTCACTTCTGGGTATATATCCAAAAGAATTAAAAACAGGATCTTGAAAAGATATTTGTATACCCATATCTATAACAACATTATTCACAATAGCCAAGAGGTGGAAGCAATCCAAGCATCTGTCAGTTGGTGAATAAATAAGCAAATGTGGTGTATACATGCAATGGAATATTATTCAGCCTTAAAAAGGAAGGCAATTCTGACATACACTACCATATGGGTGAAACTTGAGGTCACTATGCTAAGTGAAATAGGCCAGTCACAAAAAGACAAATACTGTATGATTTCATTTATACGAGATACTTAGCATAGTCAAAATCACAGACACAAAGTATATTGGTGGTTGCTAGGGGCTGGTGGGAAGAGAGGAATATGGAGTTATTGTTTAATGTTTAGTGAGTTTCACTAAACATTTCACTTAACAAAATGAAGAGAGTATGGAGATGAATGGTAGTGATAGTAGTACTATGAATGTATTTAATACTGCTTAACTGAACACTTAAAAATGGTTAAGATGGTAACTTTTATGTTACGTGTATTTTACTACAATTATTTAAAAATCGAGAGAAAAAATGAATGTGAGCTTTCATACTCTGGGTTAATAGAAGACACCAGGTGGTCTCAAACCTCTTTGCAAATAGAGCACAGTACCACAAGTGTATCTTCCCCTAACTCCCAAGTTGTATTTTGAGTGTTTATACAATTAACGTGTTCTTTATTAGATGGTTATCCTTTATTTATATAGTTTGAAATTTCTCGTTTTTGTTTTGTTTTTTCCTGATGTGGCAATGAGTGTTTCTAGGAGAATAGCAGAGAAAGCAAAAGTATTGGTTTAAGTTGCTTCAAAGCAGATTTGTGTTGAGTAACCGAGCAGATAAATTTGAGCTTTGATGTCACAGGTAATTTTCATTCTGAGGGTAATTACACACAATCTATATCCAAATTATATGCTCTTGCCAGAAATTAAGTAGAAAAGAAGTTATAGCATGTTCTAGGTTGTGGGTTTTTGTTTTTGTTTTGTTTCGTTTTGGCCATGGCTAATAAAAAGACAGTCATGAAATAAAAATATTTTTATCTTAAGATTTATACTTTTTTACACCCTAACTTTTTATACTAATGATAGTTACTCTCTCTATATATACTACCGCCTTGGGATTTTTAGAACACCAATACATTATTTTCAAAGCCTCAGATTAACATGGACTGATGAAAGAGTTATTATGCTCTGTTTCTGTCTCTAAAGAAAGGTTTTGCTTCAACAAGCTATCCCAGAACATCATAATTATTAGCAGAAATGAAGCTTTGTAATGCATTTGTAAGCTGTTGCTAGATTTGTGAAGCCCATGGGGATCCTATTTTCAAGGGCTTAATTATTCTAATACACCTGGAGACCAGGTAGCTTTATTAGGCTATGTAAATATAAATATTCACAATTATGACTCATTTCTATTCTTTTCTTACATTAATATGGAATGTAATTGTACTGTTAGATTTGAAGAAAATTCGAAAATCCAAAAATTCCAGTAGCTTTATTCAAAATGCTTATAAATTTTTAGAATAACTAGATAACTTTTCCTTAAATTGTATTTTACCTTTGCACACTGTTTGTTGTTTGAAGGTCAAAGTTCAACTTTGTCTAGAGTAAGACCTGTTAATGTTTGAGTTCAGTTCACAACTGGTAACCTGTTACAAATTAGAATATCTCCTGGGGAAAAGTAGTAATCAGCTTCTGAAATATATATCTGCTCAAAGATACCCTATGACAAGTCAGTTAAAAACACAATTTGGAGTCAGACAAACTGGAGTTCAAATCTCAAGTGAACTGTCAAATGATCATGTGACCTAGGGTAAATTACTAAACATCACAAAAGCCTCAGTTTCATCATCTGTAAAACAGAGAAACAATTTTAAATCACGTTTAGGTTCTCATTTTTCTTGGCTTTGTCCTAGCCCTCTTCAGTGAAGCTCTTGTGGGCTATTATACCTTAGTCTGTCTCTTCATCTGTGAAATGCAGATCATGTGCCCCCTGCTCAGTTTCTTTGGGATGTTTGCCTAGAAATATAATTTTATGTGAAGCAT